>NW_027592351.1:5000-56893 GCF_964213995.1 Mustelus asterias
AAGGAATCTATTTGACAAATTTGGAAGAACTTTATTTGACAAATTTGGCAGAAATGTATTTGAAAAATTTGCAAGAAATTTATTTATCAAATGTGGAAGAAATTTATTTGAAAAATGTGGAAGAAATTTATTTGAAAACTTTGGAAGAAATTTGAAAAATTTGGAAGAAATTTATTAAAAACGTTGGTAAGAAGTTTGTGAAACAAATTTGGAAGAGTTTTATTTGAAAAATGTTTGGAATAAGTTTGCGAAAGAAAGTTTGAAAGAAGTGTATCTAAAAAAATTGGGAAGAAATTTGTGCGAGAAATTTACTTGGAAAAGTTTGAAAGATTAGTTCAAAAGTTTGTGACAGAAGTTTGAAAGATCATTTTAAAAGTTTGGAACAAAAAGTTTGCCAAAAAGTAATTTGTGAAACAAAAAATTGTGGAGTTTGTAAATTAGTCACTGATTTTCTCTCCGTCTCTCGTTTCTTCAGCTTCACATCTTTCCCCAGTTTTCCTTAACCTCCGCCCCGCTGCTTATCAATCGTCGCTCTCTCCTCCCTCCCTCTCCCTCTCGCTTGGATGCCGGTTCCTTGAGCTTGCGGGCGGCGCATGTTCGGGTCCAGACGCTCGGGGGTTGTGCGGAGACTGTGGAGGAGTCGTTGCCCCAAGCTGGGAGGAGAGAGCAGCCAGAATGCGGACCAGGAGCTGCAGAGCGGACTGAAGCTCGCCACCCACTCCCTCTTTAAGAGGCTGAGGGATGAGCAGTTGGAGCTGTTAGCCCGGGCGCTGGAAGCCAGGGGGACGGACGACCACACCGGGGGCTGCGTCTCCTTCCCCAGGACCGAGCTGAGGATCGGCAGGCAGCATTACTGGCCGCAGGTGCTGACTTGCAAGCTCTTCCGCTGGCCCGACCTCAAGCACCTCCACCAACTCAAACGTCTATGCAACTGCGATTGCTTCTGGAGAATGTCCGAGGATCTCGCTACTGTCTGTTGCAACCCTTATCATTTCAGCAGGCTATGTGAGCCAGGTAACCGGGGTGGGGGGGAACCTCACGCCCCCTTCCCCAATTCATTTCTCTTTAAAGTTTATTTATTAGTATTGCAAGACGGCTGATATTAACACTGCAATGAAGTTACTGTGAAAATCCCCTAGTCGCCACACTCCTGTTCGGGTTACACTGAGGGAGAATTTAGCACAATGCACCCTAACCAGCACGTCTTTCGGACTGTAGGAGGAAACCGGAGCACCCGGAGGAAACCCACGCAGACACGGGGAGAACGTGCAGACTCCACACAGACAGTGACCCGAGCCGGGAATCGAACCCGGGTTCCTAGCACTACAGCCCCCTCTCTATCTCTGTAAACTCCTCCAGACCCCTACACCCCCCTCTCTATCTCTGTAACCTCCTCCAGCCCCCTACACCCCCCTCCCTATCTCTGTAACCTCCTCCATCCCCTACACCCACTCCCTATCTCTGTAACCTCCTCCAGCCCCCTACACCCCCCTCCCTATCTCTGTAACCTCCTCCAGCCCCCTACACCCCCCTCCCTATCTCTGTAACCTCCTCCAGCCCCCTACATCCCCTTCCTATCTCTGTAACCTCCTCCAGACCCCTACACCCCCCTCCCTATCTCTGAAACCTCCTCCAGACCCCTACACCCCCTCCCTATCTCTGTAACCTCCTCCAGCCCCTACACCCCCCTCTCTATCTCTGTAACCTCCTCCAGCCCCTACACCCCCCTCTCTATCTCTGTAACCTCCTCCATCCCCTACACCCCCTCCCTATCTCTGTAACCTCCTCCATCCCCTACACCCACTCCCTATCTCTGTAACCTCCTCCAGACCCCTACACCCCCCTCCCTATCTCTGTAACCTCCTCCATCCCCTACACCCACTCCCTATCTCTGTAACCTCCTCCACACCCCTACACCCCCCTCCCTATCTCTGTAACCTCCGCCATCCCCTACACCCACTCCCTATCTCTGTAACCTCCTCCAGCCCCTACACCCCCCTCTCTATCTCTGTAACCTCCTCCATCCCCTACACCCACTCCCTATCTCTGTAACCTCCTCCATCCCCTACACCCACTCCCTATCTCTGTAACCTCCTCCAGCCCCTACACCCCCCTCCCTATCTCTGTAACCTCCTCCAGCCCCCTACACCCCCCTCCCTATCTCTGTAACCTCCTCCAGCCCCCTACACCCCCCTCCCTATCTCTGTAACCTCCTCCAGACCCCTACACCCCCTCCCTATCTCTGTAACCTCCTCCAGCCCCCTACATCCCCTTCCTATCTCTGTAACCTCCTCCAGACCCCTACACCCCCCTCCCTATCTCTGAAACCTCCTCCAGACCCCTACACCCCCTCCCTATCTCTGTAACCTCCTCCAGCCCCTACACCCCCCTCTCTATCTCTGTAACCTCCTCCATCCCCTACACCCCCTCCCTATCTCTGTAACCCCCTCCAGACCCCTACACCCCCTCCCTATCTCTGTAACCTCCTCCAGACCCCTACACCCCCTCCTATCTCTGTAACCTCCTCCAGACCCTACACCCCCTCCCTATCTCTGTAACCCCCTCCAGCCCCTACACCCCCTCCCTATCTCTCTAATCTTCTCCAGCCCCGACTACCCCTCCCTATCTCTGTAACCTCCTCCAGCCGCTACACCCGCTCTCTATCTCTGTACCGTCCTCCAGCCCTTACACCCCCTCCCTATCTCTGTAACCTCCTCCAGCCCCTACACCCCTCCGAGATCTCTGCGCTCTTCCAATTCCGGCCTCTCAAGCATCCCCCGATTCCCACCGCTCCGCCATTGGCGGCCGTGCCTTCAGCTGCCTGGGGTGTGGGCGAGGCTAAACCTCTCCAACTCTCTCTCTCTCGCTTGCTCTTTCTCGCGCTCTCGCTATCTCTCTCTTTCTGTCTCTCTCTCTCCCTCATTGTCTCTCTGGGTGGCACGGTAGCACAGTGGTTAGCACTGCTGCCTCACAGCGCCAGGGACCCGGGTTCGATTCCCGGCTCGGGTCACTGTCTGTGCAGAGTCTGCATGTTCTCCCCGTGTCTGCGTGGGTTTCATCCGGGTGCTCTGGTTTCCTCCCACAGTCCAAAAGATGTGCGGGTTAGGTAGATTGGCCATGCTAAATTGCCCCTTCGTGTCCAAAGATGTGCAGGTTAGGTGGATTGGCCATGCTAAATTGCCCCTTAGTGTCCAAAGATGTGCAGGTTAGGTGGATTGTCCATGCTAAATTGCCCCTTAGTGTCCAAAGATGTGCAGGTTAGGTGGATTGGCCGTGCTAAATTATCCCTTGGTGTCCAAAGATGTGCAGGTTAGGTGGATTGGCCATGCTAAATTGTCCCTTAGTGTCCAAAGATGTGCAGGTGAGGTGGATTGGCCGTGCTAAATTATCCCTTGGTGTCCAAAGATGTGCAGGTTAGGGTGGATTGGCCATGCTAAATTATCCCTTGGTGTCCAAAGATGTGCAGGTTAGGTGGATTGGCCGTGCTAAATTGTCCCTTAGTGTCCAAAGATGTGCAGGTGAGGTGGATTGGCCGTGCTAAATTATCCCTTGGTGTCCAAAGATCTGCAGGTTAGGGTGGATTGGCCATGCTAAATTATCCCTTGGTGTCCAAAGATGTGCAGGTTAGGTGGATTGGCCATGCTAAATTATCCCTTGGTGTCCAAAGATGTGCAGGTTAGGGGGATTGGCCATGCTAAATTGCCCCTTAGTGTCCAAAGATGTGCAGGTTAGGTGGATTGGCCGTGCTAAATTGCCCCTTAGTGTCCAAAGATGTGCAGGTTAGGTGGATTGGCCATGCTAAATTGTCCCTTAGTGTCCAAAGATGTGCAGGTTAGGTGGATTGGCCGCGCTAAATTGCCCCTTAGTGTCAGGGGGTCTAGCTCGGGTAAATGCATGTGGTTATGGGAATAGGGCCTGGGTGGGATTGTAGTTGGTGCAGACTCGATGGGCCAAATGGCCTCCTCCTGCATTGTAGGGATTCTATGATTCTCTCTGTCTCTCTCTTTGTCTTTCTCTGTATCTGTCTCTCTGTCTTTCTCACTGCTTCTCTCTGTCTCTCTCTCTCTGTGTCTCTCTGCCTCTTTCTCTCTCCTCGTTTAAGACGCTCCCTAAAACTGACCTCTTTGACCGAGCTATTGGTCCCCTGTCCCTATCTCCCATGTTGTTCTGTGTCATGTTTGGTCTGATCCATACTGACCGGGGGCGGGGGGAGGGGGAGTAGTGTGTGATGATATCTGAGGCTGTATAGGGCTCTGGTCAGACCCCATTTGGAGTATTGTGAGCAGTCTTGGGCCCCGTATCTAAGGAAGGATGTGCCGGCCTTGGAAAGGGTCCAGAAGAGGTTCACAAGAATAATCCCTGGAATGAAGAGCTTGTCGTATGAGGAACAGTTGAGGACTCTGGGTCTGTATTCGTTGGAGTTTAGAAGGATGAGGGGGGGGATCTTATTGAAACTTCCAGGATACTGCGAGGCCTGGATAGAGTGGACGTGGAGAGGATGTTTCCACGAGTAGGAAAAACTAGAACCAGAGGGCACAACCTCAGGCTAAAGGGACGATCCTTTAAAACAGAGATGCGGAGGAATTTCTTCAGCCAGAGAGTGGTGAATCTGTGGAACTCTTTGCCGCAGAAGGCTGTGGAGGCCGGGTCATTGAGTGTCTTTAAGACAGAGATAGATAGGTTCTTGATTGGTTAGGGGGTCAAAGGTTATGGGGAAAAGCCAGGACAATGGGGTTGAGAAACGTATCAGCCATGGCAGAGTAGACTCGATGGGCCGAATGGCCTGATTCTGCTCCTGTATCTGATGGTTTTGTATAAATCCGTGTGTTTGTTGTTTTTGGAGGTGGTTTTGAGTCAGGATGTATTGGGCAGAGGGGAAGGAGAGGGAGTTGTCCGAACATTCAGACTCAACAATGTTCGTCACGTCTGACGATCCAACAGTCCAAATGTTTTCCCATCGGGAAATATACTATCTGCTGCGGAACTGACCTGGGAAAACCCCGGTTCCAGCCTTGGTTCGTGCGCCGTTGGATTAGCTCAGGCAGGGACCAATATCGGAGGGTTCTGATGGAGATCTGGGAAAATGCCGGGAGAATAGAGGAGGGTTTCCTGGCTATAATGCTGTCCCGTTAGATCCTATATTTAATCCTTCAAGCAACATCACCTCCACTAGTACCTGGTCAGTTATCACATTGCTGTTCGTGGGAGCTTGCTGTGCACAAATCATTTTGGCATTTCTGTAATGAATTCAATCAGGCCATTGAGGTTGGCCTATTGGAGTATGAGCTCCCTGATTGAGGATCCAGTTGATGGACTAATCAGGGAGTCTTCGCCTTGTACTTAACCGGTGTGCCAGTTCCTCTGGCACACCCGGAGATAGATTGCTAACTACCAGCATTCTGTGCACTGCTGTCAGAGTTTGTAAATAAAGGGATTTTGGTGAAGGAATTCTGCCTCCGAAGACTCATTACAATTTCCCACCCAACATGCAAAATGTTAGGTCGCCTGACCTCTCAACTCTGATCCGCTCAATACGGATGCCTCCAATCTTCCAACTGAACAAAACTGCCCTGCCCCCCAATCCTGATTTATTCCGAAAAAGTCTTCCCGATCCTGGTCTTGGATCTACCCAATGAGTGAGCCCGAGGTCACGTACCAACCAAGTCAAGAACAGCTTCTTCCCTGCTGCCATCAGACTTTTGAATGGACCTACCTTGTATTAAGCTAATCTTTCTCTACCCACTCGCTATGACTGTAACACTACATTCTGCACCCTCTCCTTTCCTTCTCTATGAACGGTATGCTTTGTCTGTATAGCGCGCAAGAAACAATACTTTTCACTGTATCCCGATACATGTGACAATAATAAATCAAATCAAATTTAAGAGTCTACTGATGATCATGGCTAGGTGGATTGGCCATGCTAAATTGCCCCTTAGTGTCCAAAGATGTGTAGGTTAGATCGATTGGCCGTGCTAAATTGCCCCTTAGTGTCCAAAGATGTGCAGGTTCGGTGGATTGGCCATGCTAAATTGTCCCTCAGTGTCCAAAGATGTGCAGGTTCGGTGGATTGGCCATGCTAAATTGCCCCATAGTTTCCAAAGATGTGCAGGTTAGGGGGATTGGCCGTGCTAAATTGCCCCTTAGTGTCCAAAGATGTGCAGGTTAGGTGGATTGGCCATGCTAAATTGTCCCTTAGTGTCCAAAGATGTGCGGGTTATGTGGATTGGCCGTGCTAAATTGCCCCTTCGTGTCCAAAGATGTGCGGGTTATGTGGATTGGCCATGCTAAATTGCCCCTTAGTGTCCAAAGATGTGTAGGTTAGATCGATTGGCCGTGCTAAATTGCCCCTTAGTGTCCAAAGATGTGCAGGTTCGGTGGATTGGCCATGCTAAATTTTCCCTCAGTGTCCAAAATGTGCGGGTTAGGTGGATTGGCCATGCTAAATTGCCCCTTAGTGTCCAAAGATGTGCAGGTTAGATGGATTAGCCATGCTAAATTGCCCCTTAGTGTCCAAAGATGTGCAGGTTCGGTGGATTGGCCATGCTAAATTGCCCCATAGTTTCCAAAGATGTGCAGGTTAGGGGGATTGGCCGTGCTAAATTGCCCCTTAGTGTCCAAAGATGTGCAGGTTAGGTGGATTGGCCATGCTAAATTGTCCCTTAGTGTCCAAAGATGTGCGGGTTATGTGGATTGGCCGTGCTAAATTGCCCCTTCGTGTCCAAAGATGTGCGGGTTATGTGGATTGGCCATGCTAAATTGCCCCTTAGTGTCCAAAGATGTGCGGGTTATGTGGATTGGCCATGCTAAATTGCCCCTTAGTGTCCAAAGATATGCAGGTTAGGTGGATTGGCCATGCTAAATTGCCCCTTAGTGTCCAAAGATGTGTGGGTTATGTGGATTGGCCATGCTAAATTGCCCCTTAGTGTCCAAAGATGTGCGGGTTATGTGGATTGGCTATGCTAAATTGCCCCTTAGTGTCCAAAGATGTGCAGGTTACGTGGATTGGCTATGCTAAACTGTCCATTGGTGTCAAGGAGATTAACAGGGTTAATATGTGGGGTTACGGGGATAGGGTCTGGCTGGGATTGTGGTTGGTGCAGACTCGATGGGTCGAATGGCCTCCTTCTGCACGGTAGGGATTCTATGATTCTGTGAGACACTCAGTTCACAGGGAGCCGATGTCCTAGTGGTATTATCGCTAAACTATTAATCCAGAAACTCAGCTAACGTTCTGGGGGACCCGGGTTCGAATCCCGCCACGGCAGACGGTGGAATTGGAATTCAATAAAAAATATCTGGGATTAAGAATCTACTGATGACCCATTGATGGAAAAACCCATCTGGTTCCCTTTAGGGAAGGAAATCTGCCGTCCTTACCCCGGTCTGGCCTACATGTGACTCCAGAGCCACAGCAATGTGGTTGACTCTCAACTGCCCTCCAAGGGCAACTAGGGATGGGCAATAAATGCTGGGCCCAGCCAGCGACGCCCATGACCCACAGATAAATAAAACAAAGAATAAAAAAGTTCCAACGCCCTCCCAGCAAAGAGACTTCTCCTCGTCTGAGTCCAAAATGGCCGACCCCATTGACCTAAGACTGGACCCCTTGGGAAGTTCTGACGAAGGGTCATCCAGACTCGAAACGTTGGCTCTATTCTCTCTCCACAGATGCTGTCAGACCCGCTGAGATTTTCCAGCATTTTATATTTCTATGCCCCCTCTGCGTTCTAGCCGGGGGAGGGGTGGGGACAAGGGGGCAACTACCATGTCACGGTGGCACAGCGGGTTAGCACTGCTGCCTCACAGCGCCAGGGACCTGAGTTCGATTCCCGGCTCGGGTCACTGTCTGTGTGGAGTCTGCACGTTCTCCCCCGTGTCTGCATGGGTTTCCTCCGGGTGCTCCGGTTTCCTCCCACAGTCTGAAAGACACGCTGGTTAAAGTAAAGTTTATTTATTAGTCACGGGTAAGGCTTACATTAACACTGCAATGAAGTTACTGTGAAACTTCCCCAGTTGCCACACTCGGGCGCCTGTTCGGGTACACTGAGGGAGAATTTAGCACGGCCAATCCACCCTAACCAGCACGTCTTTTGGACTGTGGGAGGAAACCGGAGCCCCTGGAGGAAACCCACGCAGACACGGGGAGAACGTGCAGACTCCGCACAGACAGTGACCCAAGCCGGGAATCGAACCCGGATCCCTGGCACTGTGAGGCAGCAGTGCTAACCCACTGTGCCACCGTGCAAACTAAGCCAATGCTAGGTGCATTGGCCGTGCTAAAGTCTCCCTCAGTGTATCCGAAAGGCGCCAGAGTGTGGCGACTAGGGGATATTCACAGTAACTTCATTGCAGTGTTAATCATAGAATCCTACAGTGCAGAACGAGGCCATTTGGCCCATCGAGTCTGCACTGACCACATTCCCACCCGGGCCCTATCCCCATAACCCCACGTATTTACCCTACTAAACCCCTGACACTAAGGGGCAATTTAGCATGGCCAATTCCCCGAACCCATACATCTTTGGACACTAAGGGCCAATTTAGCATGGCCGATCCACCTAACCTGCACATCTTTGGACACTAAGGGGCAATTTAGCATGGCCGATCCACCTAACCTGCACATCTTTGGACACTAAGGGGCAATTTAGCATGGCCGATCCACCCTAACCAGCACGTCTTTCGGACTGTGTGAGGAAACCGGAGCACCCGGAGGAAACCCACGCAGACACGGGGAGAACATGCAGACTCCGCACAGACAGCCGGGAGTAGAACCCGGGTCCCTGGCGCTGTGAGGCAGCAGTGTTAACCCACTGTGCCACCGTGCCACCCCAAATGTAAGCTGACTTGTGACAATAATAAGTAAACTTAAACTTAACTTGCACTATGTTACATTTTTTACTGAGCGTAAACCCCTGACTGCCAACTGGAGCGAGAGACCACAAACCCGGTTATTCACGCAGTGAGAGATTACAAGCCTGTGACTCCTATAGCCACACCGCTGTCCATTAGTGTCTCTTTATTGAGGTAATTGGCCAACGGGGAGATCATGTGGCGGATTGGGTGCCATTCCGGGCCCTGGTCCTTCTATCCCGCGCCCAGTGGCAGGTGGTACGAGTGGGAAAGGTTCCTGGTCGCCCTCCGGGGTGTGTGGAGAGTCGGAGTTGCCCGTATCACCCACCATCGCAAGACGCTTGGAAAATGAGCCTTGTCTCAGCAACTCTGACTCCTGGAGTGAACTGGAACACCCCACCGATCGTCCAGCCTATGCCCACTTCAACCCTTGGATAGTTAACCCTCCTTTGAACGCTTGACACAGTCTCTCGACATCTTGCAATCAGTCAGAGGATCGAGGGATGACATGGGGAGGTGGGAGTTGGCGATTGTCATGTGGGATCAGTCTCGATCCCGTTGAATGGTGGGGCAGACGCGATGGGCCGAATGGCCTCCTTCCATTCCGACGTCTTATGGTCTTAACATCCCTCCATCAACTCCGACCTACCCCCATCAACTCTGACCCCCGTCAACTCTGACCCCCGTCAACTCTGACCCCCGTCAACTCTGACCCCCGTCAACTCTGACCCCCGTCAACTCTGACCCCCGTCAACTCTGACCCCCGTCAACTCTGACCCCCCGTCAACTCTGACCCCCCGTCAACTCTGACCCCCCGTCAACTCTGACCCCCCGTCAACTCTGACCCCCCGTCAACTCTGACCCCCCGTCAACTCTGACCCCCCGTCAACTCTGACCCCCCGTCAACTCTGACCCCCCGTCAACTCTGACCCCCCGTCAACTCTGACCCCCCGTCAACTCTGACCCCCCGTCAACTCTGACCCCCCGTCAACTCTGACCCCCCGTCAACTCTGACCCCGATCAACTCTGACCCCACCCCATCCCCCACCAACTGCCCATCTAAACCTTTTTAGCATTATATAAATAATTGAGAATATTTGCAAACAGCTTCAGGCTAACTCAGGAAAGTGACTCATTCCAAAGATAAACTAACTCAGAAGGTCGGAAGGGTGACGTATGGTGGTAAAAGTACACACAGCAAGCTTCCACGGAAAGGAACGTGATAATGGCTTCCTTAATCAGGTGACTGTCTGTGTGGAGTTTGTACGTTCAGGGAATCATAGAATCCCCGCAGTGCAGAAGGAGGCCATTCAGCCCATCGGGTCTGCGTCGACCATAATCCTACCCAAACCTTGTAACACCACGCATTTACCCTGCTAATCCCCCTGACACTAATGGGCAATTTAGCACGGCCAATCCACCTAACCTGCACATCTTTGGACACTAAGGGGCAATTTAGCACGGCCAATCCACCTAACCTGCACATCTTTGGACACTAAGGGGCAATTTAGCATGGCCAATCCACCTAACCTGCACATCTTTGGACACTAAGGGGCTTCCGGGGACCGTATCCCTCTATTTCCATCCTATTCATGTATTTGTCCAGACGCCCCTTAAAACTCACTACCGTATCCGCTTCCACTGCTTCCCCCAGCAACGAGTTCCAGGCACCCACCACCCTCTGTGTAAAAAATCTGCCTCGTACATCTCCTTTAAACCTTGCCCCTCGCACCTTAAACCTATGCCCCCCTAGTAATTGACTCTTCCACCCTGGGGAAAAGCTTCTGACTATCCACTCTGCCTCTCATAATCTTGTAGACCTCTATCAGGTTGCCCCTCAACCTCCGTCGCTCCAGTGAGAACAAACCAAGTTTCTCCAACCTCTCCTCATAGCTAATACCCTCCATACCAGGCAACATCCTGGTAAATCTTTTCTGCACCCTCTCCAAAGCCTCCACATCCTTCTGGTAGTGTGGCAACCAGAATTGAACACTATTTTCCAAGTGCGGCCTAACTAAGGTTCTCCAAAGCTGCAACATGACTTGCCAATTTTTAAACTCAATACCCCGGCCGATGAAGGCAAGCATGCCGTATGCCTTCTTGACGACCTTCTCCACCTGCGTTGCCGCTTTCAGTGACCTGTGTACCTGTACACCCAGATCCCTTTGCCTATCAATACTGTATATTTCCTATCTGTATTAGACCTTCCAAAATGCATGACCTCACATTTGTCCGGATTAAACTTCATCTGCCATCTCTCCGCCCAAGTCTCCACCGATCTATATCCTGCTGTATCCTCTGATGGTCCTCATCGCTATCTGCAAATCCACCAACCTTTGTGTTGTCCGCAAACTTACTAATCAGTCCAGTTACATTTTCCTCCAAATCATTTCTATATATTACAAACAGTCCTTTAAAAAGTACCTGGATGAACACTTGGCATGTTCAAGGTTACGGGGCCAAGGGCTGGGAAATGGGATTAGGTGGGAGTTCAGGTGTTTCCCACATGTCGGTGTGGACTCGATGGGCTGAATGGCCTCTTCTGCACTGTATGATGCTAAGAACAGGTGGTATAGTGGATTAGTTTTGGGGTGAGATGCTTGGTTAACTATTTCTGTCGGGTATGGGCCATGGTTGATTGGTTTTTGGGGTGGGGGTGACCTGTACCCTTTCAGTTGGGCCCAGACCTTGGCTTACACTCATCGAAAATTAATACTAAATCACGCAGTCACGCGTTGATTTTTTGTTGAATTCATGAGTAGCTGTGGAATACTCAAATCGCCAGAAATAAATTCACGTCTTCTTGTTATCTCTCTATCGTTTCAGAAACTCCGCCACCACCCTACTCCAAGCAGTTGCCCAGCAACAATCGAAAGAACATTGACGGTAAATCTACCCCTGTGCGTGCGTCCGTTTTTAGGTTGTCCGTCTATCTGTGGATCTCCTGCACTCTTTTCCGAATCGTCTGTACAGTTCTGGTCACCCTATTATAGAAAGGATACCATTAAACTAGAAAGGGTGCAGAAAAGATTTACTAGGATGCTACTGGGACTTGATGGTTTGAGTTATAAGGAGAGGCTGGATAGACTGGGACTTTTTTCTCTGGAGTGTAGGAAGCTTAGGGGTGATCTTTTGGAGGTCTATAAAATAATGAGGGGCATAGATTTACTAGGATGCTACCGGGACTTGATGGTTTGAGTTATAAGGAGAGGCTGGATAGACTGGGACTTTTTTCTCTGGAGCGTAGGAGGCTAAGGGTGATCTTATAGAGGTCTATAAAATAATGAGGGGCACAGATCAGTGAGATAGTCAACATCTTTTCCCAAAGGTAGGGGAGTCTAAAACTAGAGGGCGTAGATTTAAGGTGAGAGGGAAGAGATGGAAAAGAGTCCGAAAGGGCAATTTTTTCACACAGAGGATGGTGAGTGTCTGGAACGAGCTGCCAGAGGTAGTAGTAGAGGCGGGTACAATTTTGTCTTTTAAAAAGCATTTAGACAGTTACATGGGTACGATGGGGATAGGGGGTTATGGGCCAAATGCGGATAACTGGGACTAGCTTGATCGACACGCTGACCACAAACACTCACTCCCTCCACCACCGACGCAGCCGTGTGAACCATCTACAAGATGCACCGCAGCGACTCACCAAGGCTCCTTCAACAGCACCTTCCAAACCCGCCACCTCTACCATCTAGAAGGACAAGTGGGGGGGGGCAGCAGACACATGGGGAACACCACCACCTGCAAGCTCCCCCTCCAAGCCACTTGCTATCCCGACTTGAAATATGACATTGATCCCACTGCTGTGGGGTCAAAATCCCGGAGCACTCTCCCTGACAGCGCTGTGGGTGTAGCTACACAAGACGGGGACTGTTGTGGGATTCATTCTGAGTACAGAGGGGCGAAGCAAAGGAGAGGGTGCAGAATGTAGTGTTACAGTCATAGCTAGGGTGTAGAGAAAGATCAACTTAGCGTGAGGTAGGTCCATTCAAAAGTCTGATGGCAGCAGGGAAGAAGCTGTTCTTGAGTCGGTTGGTGCGTGACCTCAGACTTTTGTATCTTTTTCCCAATGGAAGAAGGTGGGAGAGAGAATGTCCGGGGTGCGTGGGGTCCTTGATTATGCCGGCTGCTTTTCCCGAGGCAGCGGGAAGTGCAGACAGAGTCAATGGATGGGAGGCTGGTTTGCGTGATGGATTGGGCTACATTCACGACCTTTTGTAGTTCCTTGCGGTCTTGGGCAGAGCAGGAGCCATACCAAGCTGTGATACAACCAGAAAGAATGCTTTCTATGGGGCATCTGTAAAATTGGTGAGAGTCATAGCGGACATACCAAATTTCCTTAGTCTTCTGAGAAAGTAGAGGCGTTGGTGGGGCTTTCTTAACTATAGTGTCGGCATGGGGGGGACCAGGACAGGTTGTTGGTGATCTGGGTACCTAGAAACTTGAAGCTCTCGACCCTTTCTACTTCGTCCCCGTTGATGTAGACAGGAGCATGTTCTCCTTTACGCTTCCTGAAGTCGATGATAATCTCCTTTGTTTTGTTGACATTGAGAGAGAGATTATTGTCGTTGCACCAGAAGGAGGCCATTCAGCCTTCCTGCCCATGCTAGCACTCCGTTGGTCCAATCCCTTGCCCGCACCTCCCTCCCCCACACCCTCCACGAAGCCCCGCGCTGGATTGCGAGTTTGCTGATTGGCGTTTTGGATGCCAAGGACTGAAGTAAATGTTGCTGAGGCGAATGTTTTCTTCTTTCTTTCCGCCTAGACCGGTTCGAACACGAGGGGGCAGATGAACGCAGGGTGAATGGGCCCTCCAACAACACACGGGAAAACTGGGCCGGTAAGAATGGCCACTCATATTTCCCATTGGGCCGGGATGTGGACACTGTGGCCGGAATTTTAACGGCACGCCTGCCCCAATTGCGGCATTCTCAGTTGACCTTGGGTGGGGTCCCACAAACCTCGGGCGGACGTGCCGTTAAAAGTCCACCCTGTGATTTGGTGAGGACGGAGGGACAGGAATTCTGATGGAAAATTGTTGAGCCTTCATCCGACTATATCTGGAAGTGGGAGTTAGTGTTTGTAACTGTGACCGCGACCAACTATCGCCAATTGTCAGAAAACCCATTAGGTTCACCAACGTCCTTTAGGGAAGGAAATCTGCCATCCTTATCCGGTCTGGCCTGCTAGTGACTCACCGAGAGTATTGTGTACAGTTTTAGTGTCCTCATCTGAGGAAGAGGGCAGCACGGAGGGCACAGTGGTGAGCACTGCTGCCTCACAGTGCCAGGGACCCGGGTTCGATTCCGGCCTCGGGTCACTGTGTGTGTGGAGTTTGCACGTTCTCCCCGTGTCTGCGTAGGTTTCCTTCGAGTGCTCCGGTTTCCTCCCACAGTCCAAAGATGTGCAGGTTAGGGGGATTGGCCGTGCTAAATTGCCCCTTAGTGTCCAAAAATGTGTAGGTCAAGTCAATTGGCCATGCTAAATTGCCCCTTAGTGTCCAAAGATGTGTAGGTTAGATGGATTGGCCATGCTAAATTGTCCCTTAGTGTCCAAGGATATGCAGGTAAGGTGGATTGGCCATGCTAAATTGCCACTTAGTATCCAAAGATGTGTAGGTTCGGTGGATTGGCCATGCTAAATTGCCTCTTAGTGTCCAAAGATGTCCAGGTTAGGGGGATTGGCTGTGCTAAATTACCCCTTAGTGTCCAAAGATGTGTAGGTTAGGTGGATTGGCCATGCTAAATTGCCCCTTAGTGTCCAAAGATGTGTAGGTTAGATGGATTGGCTATGCTAAATTGCCCCTTAGTGTCCAAAGATGTCCAGGTTAGGGGGATTGGCCGTGCTAAATTACCCCTTAGTGTCCAAAGATGTGTAGGTTAGGTGGATTGGCCATGCTAATTTGTCCCTTAGTGTCCAAAGATGTGTAGGTTAGATGGATTGGCCATGCTAAATTGCTCCTTAGTGTCCAAAGATGTGTAGATTAGGCGGATTGGCCATGCTAAATTGCCCCTTCGTGTCAGAGGGACTAGCTAGGGTAAATATGTGGGGTTACGGGAATAGGGCCTGGGTGGGATTGTGGTCGGTGCAGACTCGATGGGCCGATTGGCCTTCTTCTGCACTGTAGGGTTTCTATGATTCTATGAGGATGTCCTTGCTATAGAGGGAGTGCAGCGAAGGTTTACCAGGCTGATTCCTGGGATGGCAGGTCTGTCACATGAGGAGAGACTAAGTCGGTGAGGATTATATTCACTGGAGTTTAGGAGAGTGAGAGGGGATCTCATAGAAACTTATAAAATTCTAACAGGGTGGATTCAGAAAGAATGTTCCCGATGGTGGGGGGAGTCCAGAACTAGGGGGTCACAGTTTGAGGATAAGGGGTAAACCTTTTAGGACTGAGGTGAGGAGAAGTTTCTTCACCCAGAGGGTGGTGAATGTGTGGAATTCACTCCCACAGAAAGTAGTTGAGGCCAAAACGTTGTGCGATTTGGAGAAGGAATTAGATATCGCTCTTGGAGCTAAAGGGATCGAGGAAGATGGGGGGAAGGGGGGATCAGGATATTGAATTCGATGATCAGCCAGGATCAGAATGGATGGCGGAGCAGGCAGGAAGGGCCGAATGGCCTCCTTCTAATTTCTATGTGACTCCAGACTCCACACACACAGCAACGTGGTCCACTCTTAACTGCACCCCGCCCCCCCCCCCCCGCTGACCGAGCGAGACACTCAGTTCAAGGGGCAATTAGGGATGGGCAGCCCATGCTGGACTTGCCCCAATGATGCCCCCACATCTCCATCGGAGTAATCCTTCTCGCCACAACCTTCTGACAGAGTTGCCCGAGAGCCCAAGCTACCGTCGATGTGGGCAATGATGTGAAGCTGTCATTCTGGGCGCTGGACAGTCCTGGGACTGTTTTATCCCAGGGGTCCAGTGGAGGTTCACAAGAATGATCCCTGGAATGAAGAGCTTGTCGTATGAGGAACGGTTGAGGACTCTGGGTCTGTACTCGTTGGGAGTTTAGAAGGATGAGGGGGGGGTCTTATTGAAACTTACAGGATACTGCAAAGCCTGGATAGAGTGGACGTGGAGAGGATGTTTCCACTAGTGGGAAAAACTAGAACCAGAGGCACAACCTCAGGCTAAAGGGACGATCCTTTAAAACAGAGATGAGGAGGAATTTCTTCAGCCGGAGAGTGGTGAATCTGTGGAACTCTTTGCCGCAGAAGGCTGTGGAGGCCGGGTCATTGAGTGTCTTTAAGACAGAGATAGAGAGGTTCTTGATTAATAAGGGGATCGGGGATTATGGGGAAAAGGCAGGAGAATGGGGATGAGAAAAATATCAGCCATGATTGAATGGCGGAGCAGACTCGATGGGCCGAGTGGCCTGATTCTGCTCCTGTGTCTTATGGTCTTCTGATCCCCAACAAGGGAGAAGGTTTGAGCTTGAAGCTGTTCGGGCTGAAGATAGAGTGCATTCTTGTTTAAAGTGAGAAGAAGCTGAATAGGCAGACATGATGGTGGGTGGGAGAGAACGCCCACCAGGATAACGTCCTCCTTCTCGGCTGGTCTGGTCTTATAGTTGGAGTTCTATTTTTAGGTCTGGGGTTGGGGGGAGAGAGAGAGGTTCAGTTGAGTTAGACTTGGGACAAGGAGAGAGAGAGAGAGAGAGAGCCGCTACAGAGGGAGAGAGGAAAGGGAGGGGGAGCGGGAGGGAGTGGGAGAGAAAGGTGGGGAAGAGGAGTGGGAGGGTGGGGAAGAGGAGTGGGAGGGTGGGGAAGAGGAGTGGGAGGGTGGGGAAGAGGAGTGGGAGGGTGGGGAAGAGGAGTGGGAGGGTGGGGAAGAGGAGTGGGAGGGTGGGGAAGAGGAGTGGGAGGGTGGGGAAGAGGAGTGGGAGGGTGGGGAAGAGGAGTGGGAGGGTGGGGAAGAGGAGTGGGAGGGTGGGGAAGAGGAGTGGGAGGGTGGGGAAGAGGAGTGGGAGGGTGGGGAAGAGGAGTGGGAGGGTGGGGAAGAGGAGTGGGAGGGGGGGTGTGGGAGGGGGGCCTGGGAGGGAGGGAGGGGGGGAGTGGGGAGTAGTGGGAGTGGGAGGGGGGAGTGGGAGGGGGGAGTGGGAGGGGGGAGTGGGAGAGGGGGGAGTGGGAGAGGGGGGAGTGGGAGGGGGGAGTGGGAGGGGGGAGTGGGAGGGGGGAGTGGGGGGGGGGGGAGTGGAGGGGTGGGAGGGGGTGGGGGGGGTAGGAGGGGGGGAGTGGAGGGGTGGGAGGGGGTGGGGGGGTAGGAGGGGGGGAGTGGAGGGGTGGGAGGGGGTGGGAGGGGGGAGGGGGGAGTGGGGGGGGTGGGAGGGGGTAGGGGAGAGTGGGAAGGGGGGAGTGGGAAGGGGGGAGTGGGAGGGGGGGAGTGGGAGGGGGGAGTGGGAGGGGGGAAGTGGGAGGGGGGAGTGGGAGGGGGGGAGGGGGGAGTGGGAGGGGGAGAGAGGGAAGGGGAGAGAGAGAGATAGGGAAGGGGGGAGAGAGAGAGATAGGGAAGGGGGGAGAGAGAAGGAGAGCGAGAGAGCGAGGGAAGGGGAGAGAGAGAATGAGGGAGAGAGACGGAGGGGAGAGAAAGGGAGGGGGAGAAAGGGGGAGAGGGGGGAAGAGAGAAAGAGAGAGAAGAGGAGAGAGAGGGAACGAGACGGGAGGGAAGGACAGAGAGAGGGAGGGAGGGAGGGAGAGAGGGAGGGGGAAGGGGAGAGAGGGAGGGAAGGAGAGTGAGAGGGAGGGAAGTGAGTAGGGGCAGCGTGGCGGCACAGCGGGTTAGCACTGCTGCCTCACAACGCCAGGGACCCGGGTTCGATTCCCGGCCTCGGGTCACTGTCTGTGTGCAGTCTGCACGTTCTCCCCGTGTGTGCGTGTGTTTCCTCCGGGTGCTCTGGTTTCCTCCCACAGTCCAAAAGATGTGCAGGTTAGATGGATTGGCCATGCGAAATTGCCCCTTAGTGTCAGGGGGATTAGCAGGGTAAAGTTGTGGGGTAACAGGAATAAGGCCTGGGTGGGGATTGTACTTGGTGCAGACTCGATGGGTCGAATGGCCACCTGGGTTCTATGATTGTATGATTCTGAGAGAGAGAGAGACAGATAGGGAGAGTGAGAGACAGGGAGAGTGAGAGACGGGAGAGAGAGGGAGGGAGGGATACACAGTGAGAGAGGGAGGGAGGGAAGGAGAGAGGGAGGGAGGGAAGGAGAGAGAGAGGGAGGGAGGAAGAGATGAGGGAGAGGGAGAAGGGGGAGGGGGTGACAGAAAGAGAGAGGGACGGGGAGAGAGAGACGGAGAGAGAGGGAGGGAGAAAGGGGAAGAGGGGGAGAGGGAGGGAGGGAGTGGGAGAGGGAGGGAGGGAGTGGGAGAGGAAGGGAGAGAGTGGGAGAGAGGGAGAGTGAGGGAGAGAGGCAGAAAGAGAGAGGGAGGGAGAGAGCGAGAGATAGAAAGAGAAACAGACAGAGAGAGAGAGACAGAGGGGGAAGAGATGGAGACGGAGAGAGAGACAGAGGGAGATAGAGAGAGAGATAGAAAGAGACAGAGAGAGAGAGGAATCGGCCATTCTAAATTGTCCCTTAGTGTCCAAAGGAGATAGAGAGAGAGAGAGGGAGAGAGAGAGACAGAGACAGAGAGAGAGAGACAGAGACAGGGGGAGACAGAGAGAGAGAGCGATACAGAGAGAGAGAGAGAGGTACAGAGACAGAGTGACAGAGTCAGAGAGAGCGATGCAGAGTCAGAGAGAGCGATAGAGACAGATAGAGAGAGAGCGATAGAGACAGATAGAGAGAGAGCGATACAGAGACAGATAGAGAGAGAGCGATACAGAGACAGATAGAGAGAGAGCGATACAGAGACAGATAGAGAGAGAGCGATACAGAGACAGATAGAGAGAGAGCGATACAGAGACAGATAGAGAGAGAGCGATACAGAGACATAGAGAGAGAGCGATACAGAGACAGATAGAGAGAGAGCGATACAGAGACAGATAGAGAGAGCGATACAGAGACAGATAGAGAGAGAGCGATACAGAGACAGATAGAGAGAGAGCGATACAGAGACAGAGAGAGCGAGCGATACAGAGACAGAGAGAGCGAGCGATACAGAGACAGAGAGAGCGAGCGATACAGAGACAGAGAGAGCGAGCGATACAGAGACAGAGAGAGCGAGCGATACAGAGACAGAGAGAGCGAGCGATACAGAGACAGAGAGAGCGAGCGATACAGAGACAGAGAGAGCGAGCGATACAGAGACAGAGAGAGCGAGCGATACAGAGACAGAGAGAGCGAGCGATACAGAGACAGAGAGAGCGAGCGATACAGAGACAGAGAGAGCGAGCGATACAGAGACAGAGAGAGCGAGAGAGACAGAGAGAGCGATACAGAGACAGAGAGAGCGATACAGAGACAGAGAGCGATACAGAGAGAGACAGAGAGAGAGAGCGACACAGAGACAGAGAGAGAGGGGGAGAGAGGAAGGGCAGGCTGTCCTGAATCTGCGTCACTTGTAAAAGGCAGAAAGTGCCTTGTGCGATCGTGCCTCGTCCCAATTGGAAAGAAGTCCCATTGGAAAGACGCTTCGCTCTGTGTGAGGCCCAGTCCCCGCTCCTTGACAGTCAGCTTGTTTTTATTTTTGGACTGACTCTCTCCCCCGCTCCCCCCCACACACACAGAGCTCAGACCCAGCCAGAGGAAATCGCAAATCACACACACACGACAGCAAGGACAATGTGCCTTGACGCATGTTTGGAGGAATCCTGCTCTGGATCTTGGCTGCTTTCCCGAGAGCAGTGTTCTGGCTTCCCTTCTGTCCTGGGGCCCATGTGGGGCCTTAGCAAGGCGGCCAAAATGTCTGAGTGTGTTCCCCTCGCCCCTCTCTGTTTCCCCGCCGTGACTCCTGGGACAGTGTTGAATTGGCTGTGCTAAATTGTCCCTTAGTGTCCAAAGATGTGT
The DNA here is from genome assembly GCF_964213995.1 of Mustelus asterias. Taxonomy (NCBI): domain Eukaryota; kingdom Metazoa; phylum Chordata; class Chondrichthyes; order Carcharhiniformes; family Triakidae; genus Mustelus; species Mustelus asterias. The sequence goes on from NW_027592351.1 coordinate 24,810, forward strand.
AGGTTAGGTGGATTGGCCGTGCTAAATTGCCCCTTAGTGTCCAAAGATGTGCAGGGTAGATGGATTGGCCATGCTAAATTGTCCCTTAGTGTCCAAAGATGTGCAGGTTAGATGGATTGGCCATGCTAAATTGTCCCTTAGTGCCCAAAGATGTGCAGGTTAGGTGGATTGGCCATGCTAAATTGTCCCTTAGTGTCCAAAGATGTGCAGGTTAGATGGATTGGCCATGCTAAATTGTCCTTTAGTGCCCAAAGATGTGCAGGTTAGGTGGATTGGCCATGCTAAATTGTCCCTTAGTGTCCAAAGATGTGTAGGTTAGGTGGATTGGCCGTGCTAAATTGCCCCTTAGTGTCCAAAGATGTGTACGTTAGGTGGATTGGCCATGCTAAATTGCCCCTTAGTGTCCAAAGATGTGCAGGTTAGGTGGATTGGCCATGCTAAATTGCCCCTTAGTGTCCAAAGATGTGTAGGTTAGGTGGATTGGCCATGCTAAATTGCCCCTTAGTGTCCAAAGATGTGTACGTTAGGTGGATTGGCCGTGCTAAATTGCCCCTTAGTGTCCAAAGATGTGTAGGTTAGGTGGATTGGCCATGCTAAATTGTCCCTTAGTGCCCAAAGATGTGCAGGTTAGGTGGATTGGCCGTGCTAAATTGCCCCTTAGTGACCAAAGATGTGCAGGTTCGGTGGATTGGCCGTGCTAAATTGTCCCTTAGTGTCAGGGGGATTAGCAGGGTAAATACGTGGAGTTACGGGGATAGGATGGGATTGTTGTCGGTGCAGACGCGATGGGCTGAATGGTCTCTTTCCGCACTATGAGGATTCTATGGTGACTGTCCATCGCTCCCGCGAGGCACTTTGGGACGATTTACCATTGCAGGGCGCTATACAAAGGCAGGTTGTTTGGCAGAGGGGTGAAGTGTTGCCCCTCCCTCTCTGGCTGACGGTTTTTCTCCCCCCACCCCCCGGCAGATTTTGGCTTGTCACGGGACGGACACTGGTGCAGCGTGGCGTACTGGGAGTACCGGACCAGGGTGGGCCGCCTCTACGCCGTCCACGAGCCCTCGGTGGGGGTCTTCTGCGAGCTGGCCCGCGGCACGGGCTTCTGCCTGGGTCACCTCCACGCCGACAACCGTCACGAGCTGGTGAGGCGCACCCGCGGCAAGATCGGCGGCGGCATCCTGCTGAGCAAGGAGCGGGACGGCGTCTGGGCCTACAACCGCAGCGAACACCCTGTCTTCGTCAACTCGCCCACCCTGGGCCACCCCGGCTCCAGGACGCTGGCCGTTCACAAGGTGCTCCCTGGCTACTCCGTCAAGGCCTTTGACTACGACAAGTCGGGCGCCCTGCAGCGGGCCGCCGGCTCCGACTTCCCCGACGGCCCCTACGATCCCAACAGCATCCGGATAAGCTTCGCCAAGGGCTGGGGCCCTTGTTACTCCAGGCAGTTCGTCACCTCCTGCCCCTGCTGGCTGGAGATTCTGTTAAACCACAACTGAGGGACCGTCCCCTTAAACCAAAGAGAAAACCCCCCCCTCTGCTGCACACACCCACCCCCCTCGCACACACCCACCCCCCTCGCACACACCCACTCCCCTCGCACACACCCACCCCCCTCGCACACACCCACCCCCCTCGCACACACCCACCCCCCTCACACACACCCACCCCCCTCACACACACCCACTCCCCCCACAGACACACAGACACACACAAGACGTGCGCGCAGACACACACACAATCTCAGGCACACACATGTACATACACACATGCACACCGACACATGCACATACACGCTTAGAAACACACGCACACACATGCACATTCTCACCCACAGACATACTCACAGATGCACAAGTGCACTCACACACAGATAGATACGCACACACATATACACACACAGGGGCATAAACGCAGGCACATACACACACACACACAGGCATAAACGCAGGCACATACACACACACACACAGGCATAAACGCAGGCACATACACACACACACACACACACACAGGGGCATAAACGCAGGCACATACACACACAATGTTCTCACACACAATGTTCTCACACACACGGGCATAAATGCAGGCATACACACACACACAACATTCTCACACACACAGGGGCATAAACGCAGGCACATACACACACACACGCAACATTCTCACCACACAGGGGCATAAACGCAGGCACATACACACACACACACAACATTCTCACACACACAGGGGCATAAACGCAGGCACATACACACACACACACAACATTCTCACCACACAGGGGCATAAACGCAGGCACATACACACACACACACACACACAACATTCTCACACACACAGGGGCATAAACGCAGGCACATACACACACACACACAACATTCTCACACACACAGGGGCATAAACGCAGGCACATACACACACACACACAACATTCTCACACACACAGGGGCATAAACGCAGGCACATACACACACACACACACACACAACATTCTCACACACACAGGGGCATAAACGCAGGCACATACACACACACACACACACACACACAACATTCTCACACACACAGGGGCATAAACGCAGGCACATACACACACACACACACACACAACATTCTCACACACACAGGGGCATAAACGCAGGCACATACACACACACACACAACATTCTCACACACACAGGGGCATAAAAGCAGGCACATACACACACACACACAGGGGGCACACACACGGGATCGCACCCTCTGCAGTCCCAGTGGAAACATTGAAACCCTCACTGCAAGTTTGCAGCCACAGCAGGCGGGTCACATTAACCCCCCCCACCGGCCCACCTCCCTCACCACTTCCCGGCAGTCGGCGGGGACGAAGAAACACATATCACAGCTGCCTCTCACATTTGCGTAATATTCCACTAACAACCCGGCCACCGCCTGCTCTGTGGGAGCCTGTGTGTCAGTGACCTGAGGGAACTGTCAAACAGAACCTTCAACTGCCAACATACAGGCAAATCCACTCCGGGCTGGAGTCGACCGTAGAGGAAAAAAAACAAACTTATCTCATTATATATGCCCAGATTTAATATAAAAATTTTATATATTAAAATATTATGATTGTAAATACGGAAGTGTTTTTACATAATAATTATTTATGTGCTTTGGAATATAGACGAGAATTAACAAGGTGACTAATGCACTTTGAGAGATGTTAGTTATATTGCCAACTACCTTCACTCAATGTTAAGTGAATGTACACAAGTAAACTCACATTTTATTCTCTCCGAGGGTCTGTGTGCGGTCTGTTTAATTGTGGATGAAAATAGAAGTGTGAAGAGGTGCCCCTTCCAATGCGATCGTGCAAATATGCACAGGTTAAGAGGCGATAGAGCACCTCACTTAGTGCCATGCATTGAAATTTATATCCAGGCTTGGGCTAACAAGTAAGATTCACGCCACACCAATGCCAGGTAATGGTCATCTCCTAATAAGAAAGGATGTAATCATTGCCCCATGACATTCAACTGAATCCTCCCCACTATCAACATCCTGTGGGGTTACCACTGACCATCACTGAGTCACCCCCACTATCAACATCCTGGGGGTAACCACTGACTCTGTCTACACACAGAGTCCGCACAGACTCACCTCCTGACTCCCCAAAGCCTGTCCACCATCTACAAGGACACAAGTCAGGAGTGTGATGGAACACTCTCCACTTGCCTGGATAAGTGCGGCTCCAACAACAATCTCCACTTGCCTGGATGAGTGCAGCTCCCAACAACAATCTCCACTTGCCTGGATGAGTGCAGCTCCCAACAACAATCTCCACTTGCCTGGATGAGTGCGGCTCCCAACAACAATCTCCACTTGCCTGGATGAGTGCGGCTCCCAACAACACTCGAGAAGCTCGACCCCATCCAGGACAAAGCAGCCCCGCTCGATCGACACGCTGACCACAAACACTCACTCCCTCCACCCCCGACACAGCCGTGTGAACCATCTACAAGATGCACCGCAGCGACTCGCCAAGGCTCCTTCAACAGCACCTTCCAAACCCGCCACCTCTACCATCTAGAAGGACAAGGGGGGGGGCAGCAGACACATGGGGAACACCCACCGCCTGCAAGTTCCCCCTCCGAGCCACTCACCATCCCGACTTGGAAATATATCGGCCGTTCCTTCACTGTAGCTGGGGTCAAAATCCCGGAACTCCCCCCCCCTAACAGCACTGTGGGTGTACCTACCCCACTCACGGGGACTGACTGATGTCCAATAACAATCCTGGAACCCCCTCCCTAACAGCACTGTGGGTGTACCTACCCCACACACGGGGACTGACTGATGTCCAATAACAATCCCGGAACTGCCTCCCTAACAGCGCAGTGGGTGTACCTACCCCACACATGGGGACTGACTGATGTCCAATAACAATCCCGGAACTCCCTCCCTAACAGCACTGTGGGTGTACCTACCCCACACATGGGGACTGACTGATGTCCAATAACAATCCTGGAACTCCCTCCCTACCAGCACTGTGGGTGTACCTACCCCACACAGTGGGACTGACTGATGTCCAATAACAATCCTGGAACTCGCTCCCTAACAGCACTGTGGGTGTACCTACCCCACACGGGGACTGACTGATGTCCAATAACAATCATGGAACTCCCTCCCTAACAGCACTGTGGGTGTACCTACCCCACACATGGGGACTGACTGATGTCCAATAACAATCCAGGAACTCCCTCCCTAACAGCGCTGTGGGTGTACCTACCCCACACATGGGGACTGACTGATGGCCAATAACAATCCTGGAACTCCCTCCCTAACAGCACTGTGCGTGTACCTACCCCACACATGGGGACTGACTGATGTCCAATAACAATCCCGGAACTCCCTCCCTAACAGCACTGTGGGTGTACCTACCCCACACATGGGGACTGACTGATGTCCAATAACAATCCTGGAACTCCCTCCCTACCAGCACTGTGGGTGTACCTACCCCACACAGTGGGACTGACTGATGTCCAATAACAATCCTGGAACTCGCTCCCTAACAGCACTGTGGGTGTACCTACCCCACACGGGGACTGACTGATGTCCAATAACAATCATGGAACTCCCTCCCTAACAGCACTGTGGGTGTACCTACCCCACACATGGGGACTGACTGATGTCCAATAACAATCCAGGAACTCCCTCCCTAACAGCGCTGTGGGTGTACCTACCCCACACACTGGGACCGACTGATGTCCAATAATAATCCTGGAACTCCCTCCCTAACAGCACCGTGCGTGTACCTAACCCACACGGGGACTGACTGATGTCCAATAACAATCATGGAACTCCCTCCCTAACAGCACTGTGGGTGTACCTACCCCACACACGGGACTGACTGATGTCCAATAACAATCCCGGAACTCCCTCCCTAACAGCACCGTGGGTGTACCTACCCCACACACGGGGACTGACTGATGGCCAATAACAATCCTGGAACTCCCTCCCTAACAGCACTCTGCGTGTACCTACCCCACACATGAGGACTGACTGATGTCCAATAACAATCCTGGAACTCCCTCCCTAACGGCACTGTGGGTGTACCTACCCCACACACGGAGACTGACTGATGTCCAATAACAATCCTGGAACTCCCTCCCTAACAGCACTGTGGGTGTACCTACCCCACACACGGGACTGACTGATGCCCAATAACAATCCCGGAACTCCCTCCCTAACAGCACCGTGGGTGTACCTACCCCACACACGGGGACTGACTGATGTCCAATAACAATCATGGAACTCCCTCCCTAACAGCACTGTGGGTGTACCTACCCCACACATGGGGACTGACTGATGTCCAATAACAATCCAGGAACTCCCTCCCTAACAGCGCTGTGGGTGTACCTACCCCACACACGGGGACCGACTGATGTCCAATAATAATCCTGGAACTCCCTCCCTAACAGCACCGTGCGTGTACCTAACCCACACGGGGACTGACTGATGTCCAATAACAATCATGGAACTCCCTCCCTAACAGCACTGTGGGTGTACCTACCCCACACACGGGACTGACTGATGTCCAATAACAATCCCGGAACTCCCTCCCTAACAGCACCGTGGGTGTACCTACCCCACACACGGGGACTGACTGATGGCCAATAACAATCCTGGAACTCCCTCCCTAACAGCACTGTGCGTGTACCTACCCCACACATGAGGACTGACTGATGTCCAATAACAATCCTGGAACTCCCTCCCTAACAGCACTGTGGGTGTACCTACCCCACACACGGGGACTGACTGATGTCCAATAACAATCCCGGAAATCCCTCCCTAACAGCACTGTGGGAGTACCTACCCCACACACGGGGACTGACTGATGTCCAATAACAATCCTGGAACTCCCTCCCTAACAGCACTGTGGGTGTACCTACCCCACACACGGGGACTGACTGATGTCCAATAACAATCCTGGAACTCACTCCCTAACAGCACTGTGGATGTACCTACCCCACACACGGGACTGACTGATGTCCAATAACAATCCTGGAACTCACTCCCTAACAGCACTGTGGGTGTACCTACCCCACACACGGGGACTGACTGATGTCCAATAACAATCCTGGAACTCCCTCCCTAACAGCACTGTGGGTGTACCTACCCCACACACGGGGACTGACTGACATCCAATAACAATCCCGGAACTCCCTCCCTAACAGCACTGTGGGTGTACCTACCCCACACACGGGGACTGACTGATGTCCAATAACAATCCTGGAACTCCCTCCCTAACAGCACTGTGGGTGTACCTACACCACACGGGGAGTGCAGCGGGTTCAAGATGGCGGCTCACCCACCACCTTGTCAAGGGGCGATTAGGGATGGGGAATAGATGCTGGGCCCGGCCAGCGACACCCACATCCTGTGAGTGAATTTAAAAATAAAATTCTTTCTTCCACCTCTGGTCTTTTCGATCGGACCCAAATCAACTCCACCAGTGTTGCTCCTGCCCCAAGTTCCGCCCCATTTTTACAGATGCCCCATAGAAAGCATTCTTTCTGGTTGTATCACAGCTTGGTATGGGCTCCTGCTCTGCCCAAGACCACAAGGAACTACAAAAGGATGGGGAATGTAGCCCAATCCCATCACGCAAACCCAGCCTCCCATCCATTGACTCTGTCTACACTTCCCGCTGCCTCGGGAAAAGCAGCAGCATAATCAAGGACCCCACACATCCCGGACATTCTCTCTTCCACCTTCTTCCGTCGGGAAAAAGATACAAAAGTCTGAGGACACGTACCACGAGTTGTGAAATTCTCTTCTGAGCCACTGAGCAATGCTTGGGATTCCAAGTGTATCCACCCCCCCCCCCCCCCCAACCCTCCCCCTCCCCATTTAGTATTTGGGGCTCTGCTGCTGTTCTTCCTGGATTTGATTTATTATTGTCACGTGTATTGGGATACAGTGAAAAGTATTGTTTCTTGCGCGCTATACAAAGCATACCGTTCATAGAGAAGGAAATGAGAGGGTGCAGAATGTAGTGTTACAGTCATAGCTAGGGTGTAGAGAAAGATCAACTCAATGCGAGGTAGGTCCATTCAAAAGTCTGACGGCAGCAGGGAAGAAGCTGTTCTTGAATCGGTTGGTACATGTCCTCGTCCTAACCGACTTAGTCTCTCCTCGTGTGACAGACTTGTCATCCCAGGAATCAGCCTGGTAAACCTTCGCTGCGCTCCCTCTATAACAAGGACATCCTTCCTCAGATACGGAGACCAAAACTGCACACAATACTCCAGGTGTGGCCTCACCAACGCCCTGTACAATTGCAGCAAAACATCCCTATCCCGATACTCAAATCCTCTCGCTATGGAGGCCAACATACCATCTGCCTTCTTTACTGCCTGCTGTACCTGCGCGCTTACTCTCAGCGACTGATGCATGAGGACTCCAAGGTCTCGCTAAGTGTCCGCCTCTCTCAATTTACACCCATCAAGATGGCTGCAATGGACGCTCTGCTGTCTCTGGGGTGAATGAATGGATTTTGGAAAAAAGGGTTGACGCCTCTCTCTCTCTCTCCTCCTTAAAACCTGTCTTGCGATGAAAGTGGTCGAAGCCCGACCTCTGCTGGCCTGTTTTGAGTCTCCGAAAAGCTCCGTCAGGGTGCTTGCATCTGGAGCCAGTCTGATGCAGTGTCAGTGTTCAACAATACTGTTATTGGAGTGAGGGAGCGAGGGATTTGATTTAGTATTGTCACATGTACTGGGATGCAGTGAAAAGTATTGTTTCTTGCGCGCTATACAGACAAAGCATACCGTTCATAGAGAAGGAAAGGAGAGAGTGCAGAATGTAGTGTTACAGTCACAGCTAGGGTGTAGAGAAAGATCAACTTAATGCGAGGTAGGTCCATTCAAAAGTCTGACAGCAGCAGGGAAGAAGCTGTTCTTGAGTCGGTTGGTACGTGACCTCAGACTTTTGTATAGAATGCAGAAGGAGGCCATTCGGCCCATCGTGTCTGCACCGACCACAATCCCACCCAGGCCCAATCTCCATAACTCCATGCATTTTACCCTACCTCGTCCCCCTGACACTAAGGGGCAATTTAGCATGGCCAATCCACCTAATTTGCACATCTTTGGACACTAAGGGGCAATTTAGCACGGCCAATCCACCTAACCTACACATCTTTGGACACTAAGGGGCAATTTAGCATGGCCAATCCCCCTAACCTACACATCTTTGGACACTAAGGGGCAATTTAGCATGGCCAATCCCCCTAACCTGCACATCTTTGGACACTAAGGGCCATTTAGCATGACCAATCAACCTAACCCGCACATCTTTGGACACTAAGGGGCAATTTAGCATGGCCAATCCACCTAACCTACACATCTTTGGATACTAAGGGGCAATTTAGCATGGCCAATCCACCTAACCTGCACATCTTTGGACACTAAGAGGCAATTTAGCACGGCCAATCCACCTAACCTACACGTCTTTCAGACTGTGGGAGGAAACCGGAGCACCCGGAGGAAACCCACGCAGACACGGGGAGAAATTGCAGACTCCGCACAGACAGTGACCCGAGGCTGGAATTGATCCTGGGACCCTGGCGCTGTGAGGCAGTAGTGCTAACCCTCTGAGCCACCCCTATTAATCATATTAAGCTGAAGGCGGCTGGTCTGGAGGAGAGGGGCCGAATGGCCTGTTTCGATGCTCGGCCCACTCTGTGTGCAATCCTACCTGGCCGGTGCTGAATGCGGAATGACTAACCCGCCTCTCTCGTGCCCCCAGCCGGATCCCACAGTCCCAGCCTCAGTTCCTTTGGACTCATCCGCGTGGCTCACACACTCTCGCTGATCCTGCTGCTGTTTACCTGAACCTTCACCCATTGCAATGGGGAAGCGAATCTTCAAATCTCTCCTTCCCTGCTCAGCGGTATGGCCGAGGACCTGTCCTGACGCTGTGTCCTATCGCTGTCTGCTCCTATCTAACCCTCGCCCTGATCGAGAGGCTACCGTGGGAAGAAATACCGAGTGAAATCTATTTTAGAAATTGAACTAAACTTCCTAACCGCAATAATCACTCAAATCCGAGAATCAGAATGCTGTGACTGGTTACTCAAATGGCCCACACCGACACTCCAGCTTCAGATATGCCTTAAGAGAACTCACAATTCAACCAGCGAAAAGTACCCAATCGGACAGCGCTTACAGACAGCGGACAACTACAGAAGAACCTCCAAATCTTTTCCAAGCCACCAGACCTGGTTGTATCGAGTTTCTTTGAGGGTGACTAAGATTCTGTTATTACTGTTTTGGTACTAAATAATCCTTATCTTTATTTGAACAGCATTTCAGTCGAACCATCCTTTAATTAAAATTGTTACTGGTTTAGTTAAAGTTCCCGGTTGGTTGAATAAAATAAGTTGTTAATTATTCACTTAAAGCCATCTTTAGGAAGGAGCACTGTGTACAGTTCTGGTCACCCTATCGTAGAAAGGATATTGTTAAACTAGAAAGAGTGCAGGAAAGATTTACTAGGATGCTACTGGGACTTGATGGATTGAGATATAAGGAGAGGCTGGATAGACTGGGACTTTTTTCTCTGGAGCGTAGGAGGCTGAGGGGTGATCTTATAGAGGTCTATAAAATAATGAGGGGCATAGATCAGCTAGATAGTCAATATCTTTTCCCAAAGGTAGGGGGAGTCTAAAACTAGAGGGCGTAGGTTTAAGGTGAGAGGGGAGAGATACAAAGGGGTCCAGAGGGGCAATTTTTTCACGCAGAGGGTGGTGAGTGTCTGGAACGAGCTGCCAGAGGTAATAGTAGAGGCGGGTACAATTTTGTCTTTTAAAAAGTGTTTAGACAGTTACGTGGGTACGAAAGGTGTAGAGGGATATGGGCCAATGCGGGCAATTGGGACTAGCTTAGTGGTTTAAAAAAAAAGGGCGGCATGGACAAGTTGGGCCGAAGGGCCTGTTTCCATGCTATAAACCTCGATGACTATGACTCTATGACTATAGTTAAGAAAGCCCCACCAACACCTCTACTTTCTCAGAAGACTAAGGAAATTCGGCATGTCAGCTACGACTCTCACCAACTTTTACAGATGCCCCATAGAAAGCATTCTTTCTGGTTGTATCACAGCTTGGTCTGGGCTCCTGCTCTGCCCAAGACCGCAAGGAACTACAAAAGGATCGTGAATGTAGCCCAATCCATCACGCAAACCAGCCTCCCATCCATTGACTCTGTCTACACTTCCCGCTGCCTCGGGGAAAAGCAGCCGGCATAATCAAGGACCCCCCACACACCCCGGACATTCTCTCTTCCACCTTCTTCCGTCGGGAAAAAGATACAAAAGTCTGAGGTCACGTACCGACCGACTCAAGAACAGCTTCTTCCCTGCTGCTGTCAGACTTTTGAATGGACCTACCTCGCATTAAGTTGATCTTTCTCTACACCCTAGCTGTGACTGTAACACTACATTCTGCACCCTCTCCTTTCCTTCTCTATGAACGGTATGCTTTGTCTGTATAGCGCACAAGAAACAATACTTTTCACTGTATCCCGATACATGTGACAATAATACATCAAATCAAGTCAAATAAGCAGCAGAGGATTATCATCCTGACAGGTCACTAATCTTAGTTGGGCTGCATTTGGAATATAGTGTTCAATTGTGGTCGCCACACTACCAGAAGGATGTGGAAGTTTTGGAGAGAGCTTCTTCCCTGCTGCCGTCAGACTTTTGAATGGACCGACCTCGCATTAAGTTGATCTTTCTCTACACCCTAGCTGTGACTGTAACACTACATTCTGCACCCTCTCCTTTCCTTCTCCCCTATGTACTCTATGAACGGTATGCTTTGTATAGCGCGCAAGAAACAATACTTTTCACTGTATCCCAATACACGTGACAATAATAAATCAAAAATTTAAAAAAGGTTTGGATAAAGTAGACGGGGAGCGGATGCTTCCTCTTGTGGGACATTCTGGGACGAGAGGTCTCAGGATAAGGGGCAGCAAATTTAAAACAGAGTTGGGGGAGAAACTACTTCCCCCAAAGGGTTGTGAATCTGTGGAATTCGCTGCCCCCCAAAGTGCGGAGGATGCTGGGACAGTGAGTACATTTGAGGAGGGAGTTAGACAGGTTTTTAATTGGGAATGGGGGGTGAAGGGTTACGGGGAGAAGGCAGGAAAATGGGGATGAGGAGAATATCAGCCCTGATCGAATGGCGGAGTGGACTCGATGGGCTGAATGGCCTCATTCTGCTCCTGTATCTTATCAAGTTATGACTGCACTCGCACTGTAGGGTCAACTCCATTCCGGGTCTTTCCGGTTTGATTTCACACAGGAATGTCTTCAGCTTTTCTTTCTGGAAGTGGGGCACTCACTGGGTTCTGCTCTCTGGACAATATACGGTTACCTCACTTGTTCCTCGTGGGGTTTTATACGGGGAGATGGTGGTGTACTGCATTGTTGCTGTTAGTAATCCAGAGATCCAGGGTCATGTTCTGGGGGACCCGGGTTCGAATCCCGCCACGGCAGATGGCGGAATTTGAATTCAATAAAAAATATCTGGAATTAAGAATCTACTGATTGTCGGAAAAACCCATCTGGTTCCCTTTTGGGAAGGAAATCTGCCGTCCTTACCCCGGTCTGGCCTACATGTGACTCCAGAGCCACACAGCAATGTGGTTGACTCTTAACTGCCACTCCAAGGGGCGACGAGGGATGGGCAATAAATGCTGGGCCCAGCCAGCGACGCCCATGTCCCATGAACGAATATAAGAGAGACAGAGACAGATAGAGGTTCAAATCCCACCACGGGCAGCCAGTGTGAATTTAAATTCAATTAATAAAATCTGGGATTGAGAGCAAGACTTGGTAACGGCGACCGTGACAACTACCATGGATTGTCGTAAAAAAATAAACCCACCTGGTTCACTAATGTCCGCTTTAGAGAAGGAAATCTGCCGTCCTTACCCCGGTCTGGCCTATATGTGAACGCATGCGCACGCACACACGCGTGTGCACACACGCACACGCGCGTGCACACACGCACGCGCACACAGGCACATGCGCGCACACACGCGCGCGCACGCACACAAAATGTGGTCGACTCTTAACTGCCCTCCCCGCAATGACCCGAGCGACACACTCAGTTCAAGGGGCAATTAGGGATGGGCAATAAATGTTGGGCCTTGCCCCAGCGACGCCCCCACATCCCCGTTCGAGGGGCAATTAGGGGTGAGGCAACAGATGCTGGACTCACCCAGCGACGCCCGCATCCCGTGAAATTCTAAATCAGAATACGCAGGACTGGCCGGCACCGGCTCAAGGGTGGACGGGTGTGGCGGGCGGTCTCGGATAGGTGGCTGAGAGAGGGGAGGTGGGAATCTGGAGAGGTCGCGTTACGAGGACATGTTGCCCAGAGGAGGACTGTAGCCCTCTCGAGTGAAAGGAGACGGAGAGGGAAGGGGATGGAACCCTGAAGATACAACTGAGGCGGTCGGGTTGGGGGCAATCTGGAATCAAGCGCGGTACACGTACAAGAGGATGATTCACTCTCATCTGGGACTGCGGTACAGCTTCTCCACGCCAGTGCGTTTGGTCAGCATCAGACAGGGCAGTGAGATACCCACACCGGCTCCCGTGGACATACAGAATACTGATGTGCATTCCCCGAGATAGAACGAGCAAACATTGTGGGGGGGTGAAGGAAATGGAGTGGAGGGTCCCACGGATACAGAACTCGGGGTACAGTGGTCGCAAGGGGGGTCACCGCTATCCACAAGGCTCCACAGTCGAGAGGTCAATCGATATACGAGTCCTTTATTAACGCAGACAATGTCGGTACAATTCCCATGCCAGCGACGGTGGGGAGGAGGACGGAGGAGAGGGTTGGACTGACACCAACACCCATCTTCCCGAGGGCAGCATCGATCTCAGAGCGGATGTCCCTTCCCCCCCCCGCTCACCGGACACACCACCCCGGGGTGACGTGCAGAGAGGCAGAGGTGAGGATTGTTCCCGGAGTGCTGGTGAGGCCCAGGGGGGTCTGGCTTCCTGCGCCGTCAGCTGACTCTGGGGGGCTCCTTTCCCACACTGTCGCCCTCCTCCTCCTCCTCTGTTCTCCCCTCCCGCTGGCGGAGCAGCCACTCCTTGTAGCGGCGGGTTTTCAGGCGCTCAAAGTTGACCACAGACATGGGCATGCGGACTGTCTCAATCCCGTTCACCTGTGCAGGGGGGTGGGGGGGGCGAGGACACAGAAATCAGCGGGGGCATTCAAACACATCAACAGCTCCCCCACCCACCCCTCGCATGCACCCATCACCCCACCAGCCAATCGGATGTTACACAATAAAGGGGCAATGCCGTAGAGCAGTGTGATACTGCGGGCAGTAACACGGAACAGTGCCTGTCCCTTTAACTGCGCTTGTTTGCCAAGATCACAGGAAACTGGCCCACACAATGAGCTTTCTGAAGGTTTGTCTCCTACCCTCAGGCTTGCCTGCCGCAAGAATTATAGGCCCGCAGCGAAAACAACATCACTCTGCTGTACCTGTACTGGGAGTGTTTGATGGGGACAGTGTAGAGGGAGCTTTACTCTGTATCTAACCCCGTGCTGTACCTGTACTGGGAGTGTTTGATGGGGGACAGTGCAGAGGGAGCTTTACTCTGTATCTAACCCCGTGCTGTACCTGTACTGGGAGTGTTTGATGGGGACAGTGTAGAGGGAGCTTTACTCTGTATCTAACCCCGTTCTGTACCTGTCCTGGGAGTGTTTGATGGGGGACAGTGCAGAGGGAGCTTTACTCTGTATCTAACCCCGTGCTGTACCTGTCCTGGGAGTGTTTGATGGGGGACAGTGCAGAGGGAGCTTTACTCTGTATCTAACCCCGTGCTGTACCTGTACTGGGAGTGTTTGATGGGGACAGTGTAGAGGGAGCTTTACTCTGTATCTAACCCCGTGCTGTACCTGTCCTGGGAGTGTTTGATGGGGGACAGTGCAGAGGGAGCTTTACTCTGTATCTAACCCCGTGCTGTACCTGTCCTGGGAGTGTTTGATGGGGGACAGTGTAGACGGAGCTTTACTCTGTATCTAACCCCGTGCTGTACCTGTCCTGGGAGTGTTTGATGGGGGACAGTGTAGAGGGAGCTTTACTCTGTATCTAACCCCGTGCTGTACCTGTCCTGGGAGTGTTTGATGGGGACAGTGTAGAGGGAGCTTTACTCTGTATCTAACCCCGTGCTGTACCTGTCCTGGGAGTGTTTGATGGGGGACAGTGTAGAGGGAGCTTTACTCTGTATCTAACCCCGTGCTGTACCTGTCCTGGGAGTGTTTGATGGGCACAGTGCAGAGGGAGCTTTACTCTGTATCTAACTCCTTGCTGTACCTGTCCTGGGAGTTTTTGATGGGGTACAGTGTAGAGGGAGCTTTACACTGTATCTAACCCCGTGCTGTACCTGTCCTGGGAGTGTTTGATGGGGGACAGTGTAGAGGGAGCTTTACTCTGTATCTAACCCCGTGCTGTACCTGTCCTGGGAATGTTTGATGGGGGACAGTGTAAAGGGAGCTTTACTCTGTATCTAACCCCGTGCTGTACCTGTCCTGGGAGTGTTTGATGGGGGACAGTGGAGAGGGAGCTTTACTCTGTATCTAACCCCGTGCTGTACCTGTCCTGGGAATGTTTGATGGGGTACAGTGCAAAGGGAGCTTTACTCTGTATCTAACCCCGTGCTGTACCTGTCCTGGGAGTGTTTGATGGGGACAGTGAAGAGGGAGCTTTACTCTGTATCTAACGCCGTGCTGTACCTGCCCTGGGAGTGTTTGATGGGGGACAGTGTAGAGGGAGCTTTACTCTGTTTCTAACCCCATGCTGTCCCTGTCCTGGGAGTGTTTGATGGGGCAGTGTAAAGGGAGCTTTACTCAGTATCTAACCCCGTGCTGTACCTGTCCTGGGAGTGTTTGATGGGGGACAGTGTAGAGGGAGCTTTACTCTGTATCTAACCCCGTGCTGTACCTGTCCTGGGAATGTTTGATGGGGACAGTGTAGAGGGAGCTTTACTCTGTATCTAACCCCGTGCTGTCCCTGTCCTGGGAGTGTTTGATGGGGACTGTGCAGAGGGAGCTTTACTCTGTATCTAACCCCGTGCTATACCTGTCCTGGGAGTGTTTGATGGGGGACAGTGTAGACGGAGCTTTACTCTGTATCTAACCCCGTGCTGTACCTGTCCTGGGAGTGTTTGATGGGGGACAGTGTAGAGGGAGCTTTACTCTGTATCTAACCCCGTGCTGGACCTGTCCAGGGAGTGTTTGATGGGGGACAGTGTAGAGGGAGCTTTACTCTGTATCTAACCCCGTGCTGTACCTGTCCTGGGAGTGTTTGATGGGGGACAGTGTAGAGGGAGCTTTACTCTGTATCTAACCCCTTTCTGTACCCGTCCTGGGAGTGTTTGATGGGGGACAGTGTAGAGAGAGCTTTACTCTGTATCTAACCCCGTGCTGTACCTGTTCTGGGAGTGTTTGATGGAGACAGTGCAGAGGGAGCTTTACTCTGTATCTAACTCCTTGCTGTACCTGTCCTGGGAGTTTTTGATGGGGACAGTGTAGAGGGAGCTTTACTCTGTATCTAACCCCGTGCTGTACCTGTCCTGGGAGTGTTTGATGGGGGGCAGTGTAGAGGAAGCTTTACTCTGTATCTATACCCGTGCTGTACACGTCCTGGGAGTGTTTGATGGGGGACTGTGTAGAGGGAGCTTTACTCTGTATCTAACCCCGTGCTGTACCTGTCCTGGGAGTGTTTGATGGGGACAGTGTAGAGGGAGCTTTACTCTGTATCTAACCCCGTGCTGTACCTGTCCTGGGAGTGTTTGATGGGCACAGTGCAGAGGGAGCTTTACTCTGGATCTAACTCCTTGCTGTACCTGTCCTGGGAGTTTTTGATGGGGTACAGTGTAGAGGGAGCTTTACTCTGTATCTATCCCCGTGCTGTACCTGTCCTGGGAGTGTTTGATGGGGGACAGTGTAGAGGGAGCTTTACTCTGTATCTAACCCCGTGCTGTACCTGTCCTGGGAGTGTTTGATGGGGGACAGTGTAGAGGGAGCTTTACTCTGTATCTAACCCCGTGCTGTACCTGTCCTGGGAATGTTTGATGGGGACAGTGTAGAGGGAGCTTTACTCTGTATCTAACCCCGTGCTGTCCCTGTCCTGGGAGTGTTTGATGGGGACAGTGCAGAGGGAGCTTTACTCTGTATCTAACCCCGTGCTATACCTGTCCTGGGAGTGTTTGATGGGGGACAGTGTAGACGGAGCTTTACTCTGTATCTAACCCCGTGCTGTACCTGTCCTGGGAGTGTTTGATGGGGGACAGTGTAGAGGGAGCTTTACTCTGTATCTAACCCCGTGCTGTACCTGTCCTGGGAGTGTTTGATGGGGGACAGTGTAGAGGGAGCTTTACTCTGTATCTAACCCCGTGCTGTACCTGTCCTGGGAGTGTTTGATGGGGGACAGTGTAGAGGGAGCTTTACTCTGTATCTAACCCCGTTCTGTACCCGTCCTGGGAGTGTTTGATGGGGGACAGTGTAGAGAGAGCTTTACTCTGTATCTAACCCCGTGCTGTACCTGTTCTGGGAGTGTTTGATGGAGACAGTGCAGAGGGAGCTTTACTCTGTAGCTAACTCCTTGCTGTACCTGTCCTGGGAGTGTTTGATGGGGGGCAGTGTAGAGGGAGCTTTACTCTGTATCTAACTCCTTGCTGTACCTGTCCTGGGAGTGTTTGATGGGGACAGTGTAGAGGGAGCTTTACTCTGTATCTAACCCCGTGCTGTACCTGTCCTGGGAGTGTTTGATGGGGGGCAGTGTAGAGGAAGCTTTACTCTGTATCTATACCCGTGCTGTACACGTCCTGGGAGTGTTTGATGCGGGACTGTGTAGAGAGAGCTTTACTCTGTATCTAACCCCGTGCTGTACCTGTCCTGGGAGTGTTTGATGGGGGACAGTGTAGAGGGAGCTTTACTCTGTATCTAACCCCGTGCTGTACCTGTCCTGGGAGTGTTTGATGGGAGACAGTGTAGAGGGAGCTTTACTCTGTATCTAACCCCGTGCTGTACCTGTCCTGGGAGTGTTTGATGGGCACAGTGCAGAGGGAGCTTTACTCTGGATCTAACTCCTTGCTGTACCTGTCCTGGGAGTTTTTGATGGGGTACAGTGTAGAGGGAGCTTTACTCTGTATCTATCCCCGTGCTGTACCTGTCCTGGGAGTGTTTGATGGGGACAGTGTAGAGGGAGCTTTACTCTGTATCTAACCCCGTGCTGTATCTGCCCTGGGAGTGTTTGATGGGGGACAGTGTAGAGGGAGCTTTACTCTGTATCTAACCCCGTGCTGTACCTGTCCTGGGAGTGTTTGATGGGGGACAGTGTAGAGGGAGCTTTACTCTGTATCTAACCCCGTGCTGTACCTGTCCTGGGAGTGTTTGATGGGGGACAGTGTAGAGGGAGCTTTACTCTGTATCTAACTCCATGCTGTACCTGTCCTGGGAGTGTTTGATGGGGGACAGTGTAGAGGGAGCTTTACTCTGTATCTAACCCCGTGCTGTACCTGTCCTGGGAGTGTTTGATGGGGGACAGTGTAGAGGGAGCTTTACTCTGTATCTAACCCCGTGCTGTCCCTGTCCTGGGAGTGTTTGATGGGGGACAGTGTAGAGGGGGCTTTACTCTGTATCTAACCCCGTGCTGTACCTGTCCTGGGAGTGTTTGATGGGGGACAGTGTAGAGGGAGCTTTACTCTGTATCTAACCCCGTGCTGTACCTGTCCTGGGAGTGTTTGATGGGGGACAGTGTAGAGGGAGCTTTACTCTGTATCTAACCCCGTGCTGTACCTGTCCTGGGAGTGTTTGATGGGGGACAGTGTAGAGGGAGCTTTACTCTGTATCTAACCCCGTGCTGTACCTGTCCTGGGAGTGTTTGATGGGGGACAGTGTAGAGGGAGCTTTACTCTGTATCTAACCCCGTGCTGTACCTGTCCTGGGAGTGTTTGATGGGGGACAGTGTAGAGGGAGCTTTACTCTGTATCTAACCCCGTGCTGTACCTGTCCTGGGAGTGTTTGATGGGGGGACAGTGTAGAGGGAGCTTTACTCTGTATCTAACCCCGTGCTGTACCTGTCCTGGGAGTGTTTGATGGGGGACAGTGTAGAGGGAGCTTTACTCTGTATCTAACCCCGTGCTGTACCTGTCCTGGGAGTGTTTGATGGGGGACAGTGTAGAGGGAGCTTTACTCTGTATCTAACCCCGTGCTGTACCTGTCCTGGGAGTGTTTGATGGGAGACAGTGTAGAGGGAGCTTTACTCTGTATCTAACCCCGTGCTGTACCTGTCCTGGGAGTGTTTGATGGGCACAGTGCAGAGGGAGCTTTACTCTGGATCTAACTCCTTGCTGTACCTGTCCTGGGAGTTTTTGATGGGGTACAGTGTAGAGGGAGCTTTACTCTGTATCTATCCCCGTGCTGTACCTGTCCTGGGAGTGTTTGATGGGGACAGTGTAGAGGGAGCTTTACTCTGTATCTAACCCCGTGCTGTATCTGCCCTGGGAGTGTTTGATGGGGGACAGTGTAGAGGGAGCTTTACTCTGTATCTAACCCCGTGCTGTACCTGTCCTGGGAGTGTTTGATGGGGGACAGTGTAGAGGGAGCTTTACTCTGTATCTAACCCCGTGCTGTACCTGTCCTGGGAGTGTTTGATGGGGGACAGTGTAGAGGGAGCTTTACTCTGTATCTAACTCCATGCTGTACCTGTCCTGGGAGTGTTTGATGGGGGACAGTGTAGAGGGAGCTTTACTCTGTATCTAACCCCGTGCTGTACCTGTCCTGGGAGTGTTTGATGGGGGACAGTGTAGAGGGAGCTTTACTCTGTATCTAACCCCGTGCTGTCCCTGTCCTGGGAGTGTTTGATGGGGGACAGTGTAGAGGGTGCTTTACTCTGTATCTAACCCCGTGCTGTACCTGTCCTGGGAGTGTTTGATGGGGGACAGTGTAGAGGGAGCTTTACTCTGTATCTAACCCCGTGCTGTACCTGTCCTGGGAGTGTTTGATGGGGGACAGTGTAGAGGGAGCTTTACTCTGTATCTAACCCCGTGCTGTACCTGTCCTGGGAGTGTTTGATGGGGGACAGTGTAGAGGGAGCTTTACTCTGTATCTAACCCCGTGCTGTCCCTGTCCTGGGAGTGTTTGATGGGGGACAGTGTAGAGGGAGCTTTACTCTGTATCTAACCCCGTGCTGTCCCTGTCCTGGGAGTGTTTGATGGGGGACAGTGTAGAGGGAGCTTTACTCTGTATCTCACCCCGTGCTGTCCCTGTCCTGGGAGTGTTTGATGGGGGACAGTGTAGAGGGAGCTTTACTCTGTATCTAACCCCGTGCTGTACCTGTCCTGGGAGTGTTTGATGGGGGACAGTGTAGAGGGAGCTTTACTCTGTATCTAACCCCGTGCTGTACCTGTCCTGGGAGTGTTTGATGGGGGACAGTGTAGAGGGAGCTTTACTCTGTATCTCACCCCGTGCTGTCCCTGTCCTGGGAGTGTTTGATGGGGGACAGTGTAGAGGGAGCTTTACTCTGTATCTAACCCCGTGCTGTACCTGTCCTGGGAGTGTTTGATGGGGGACAGTGTGGAGGGAGCTTTACTCTGTATCTAACCCCGTGCTGTACCTGTCCTGGGAGTGTTTGATGGGGGACAGTGTAGAGGGAGCTTTACTCTGTATCTAACCCCGTGCTGTACCTGTCCTGGGAGTGTTTGATGGGGGACAGTGTGGAGGGAGCTTTACTCTGTATCTAACCCCGTGCTGTACCTGTCCTGGGAGTGTTTGATGGGGACAGTGTAGAGGGAGCTTTACTCTGTATCTAACCCCGTGCTGTACCTGTCCTGGGAGTGTTTGATGTGGGACAGTGTAGAGGGAGCTTTACTCTGTATCTAACCCCGTGCTGTACCTGTCCTGGGAGTGTTTGATGGGGGACAGCGTAGAGGGAGCTTTACTCTGTATCTAACCCCGTGCTGTACCTGTCCTGGGAGTGTTTGATGGGGGACAGTGTGGAGGGAGCTTTACTCTGTATCTAACCCCGTGCTGTACCTGTCCTGGGAGTGTTTGATGGGGGACAGCGTAGAGGGAGCTTTACTCTGTATCTAACCCCGTGCTGTACCTGTCCTGGGAGTGTTTGATGGGGGACAGTGTAGAGGGAGCTTTACTCTGTATCTAACCCCGTGCTGTACCTGTCCTGGGAGTGTTTGATGGGCACAGTGCAGAGGGAGCTTTACTCTGTATCTAACTCCTTGCTGTACCTGTCCTGGGAGTTTTTGATGGGGTACAGTGTAGAGGGAGCTTTACACTGTATCTAACCCCGTGCTGTACCTGTCCTGGGAGTGTTTGATGGGGGACAGTGTAGAGGGAGCTTTACTCTGTATCTAACCCCGTGCTGTACCTGTCCTGGGAATGTTTGATGGGGGACAGTGTAAAGGGAGCTTTACTCTGTATCTAACCCCGTGCTGTACCTGTCCTGGGAGTGTTTGATGGGGGACAGTGGAGAGGGAGCTTTACTCTGTATCTAACCCCGTGCTGTACCTGTCCTGGGAATGTTTGATGGGGTACAGTGCAAAGGGAGCTTTACTCTGTATCTAACCCCGTGCTGTACCTGTCCTGGGAGTGTTTGATGGGGACAGTGAAGAGGGAGCTTTACTCTGTATCTAACGCCGTGCTGTACCTGCCCTGGGAGTGTTTGATGGGGGACAGTGTAGAGGGAGCTTTACTCTGTTTCTAACCCCATGCTGTCCCTGTCCTGGGAGTGTTTGATGGGGCAGTGTAAAGGGAGCTTTACTCAGTATCTAACCCCGTGCTGTACCTGTCCTGGGAGTGTTTGATGGGGGACAGTGTAGAGGGAGCTTTACTCTGTATCTAACCCCGTGCTGTACCTGTCCTGGGAATGTTTGATGGGGACAGTGTAGAGGGAGCTTTACTCTGTATCTAACCCCGTGCTGTCCCTGTCCTGGGAGTGTTTGATGGGGACTGTGCAGAGGGAGCTTTACTCTGTATCTAACCCCGTGCTATACCTGTCCTGGGAGTGTTTGATGGGGGACAGTGTAGACGGAGCTTTACTCTGTATCTAACCCCGTGCTGTACCTGTCCTGGGAGTGTTTGATGGGGGACAGTGTAGAGGGAGCTTTACTCTGTATCTAACCCCGTGCTGGACCTGTCCAGGGAGTGTTTGATGGGGGACAGTGTAGAGGGAGCTTTACTCTGTATCTAACCCCGTGCTGTACCTGTCCTGGGAGTGTTTGATGGGGGACAGTGTAGAGGGAGCTTTACTCTGTATCTAACCCCTTTCTGTACCCGTCCTGGGAGTGTTTGATGGGGGACAGTGTAGAGAGAGCTTTACTCTGTATCTAACCCCGTGCTGTACCTGTTCTGGGAGTGTTTGATGGAGACAGTGCAGAGGGAGCTTTACTCTGTATCTAACTCCTTGCTGTACCTGTCCTGGGAGTTTTTGATGGGGACAGTGTAGAGGGAGCTTTACTCTGTATCTAACCCCGTGCTGTACCTGTCCTGGGAGTGTTTGATGGGGGGCAGTGTAGAGGAAGCTTTACTCTGTATCTATACCCGTGCTGTACACGTCCTGGGAGTGTTTGATGGGGGACTGTGTAGAGGGAGCTTTACTCTGTATCTAACCCCGTGCTGTACCTGTCCTGGGAGTGTTTGATGGGGACAGTGTAGAGGGAGCTTTACTCTGTATCTAACCCCGTGCTGTACCTGTCCTGGGAGTGTTTGATGGGCACAGTGCAGAGGGAGCTTTACTCTGGATCTAACTCCTTGCTGTACCTGTCCTGGGAGTTTTTGATGGGGTACAGTGTAGAGGGAGCTTTACTCTGTATCTATCCCCGTGCTGTACCTGTCCTGGGAGTGTTTGATGGGGGACAGTGTAGAGGGAGCTTTACTCTGTATCTAACCCCGTGCTGTACCTGTCCTGGGAGTGTTTGATGGGGGACAGTGTAGAGGGAGCTTTACTCTGTATCTAACCCCGTGCTGTACCTGTCCTGGGAATGTTTGATGGGGACAGTGTAGAGGGAGCTTTACTCTGTATCTAACCCCGTGCTGTCCCTGTCCTGGGAGTGTTTGATGGGGACAGTGCAGAGGGAGCTTTACTCTGTATCTAACCCCGTGCTATACCTGTCCTGGGAGTGTTTGATGGGGGACAGTGTAGACGGAGCTTTACTCTGTATCTAACCCCGTGCTGTACCTGTCCTGGGAGTGTTTGATGGGGGACAGTGTAGAGGGAGCTTTACTCTGTATCTAACCCCGTGCTGTACCTGTCCTGGGAGTGTTTGATGGGGGACAGTGTAGAGGGAGCTTTACTCTGTATCTAACCCCGTGCTGTACCTGTCCTGGGAGTGTTTGATGGGGGACAGTGTAGAGGGAGCTTTACTCTGTATCTAACCCCGTTCTGTACCCGTCCTGGGAGTGTTTGATGGGGGACAGTGTAGAGAGAGCTTTACTCTGTATCTAACCCCGTGCTGTACCTGTTCTGGGAGTGTTTGATGGAGACAGTGCAGAGGGAGCTTTACTCTGTAGCTAACTCCTTGCTGTACCTGTCCTGGGAGTGTTTGATGGGGGGCAGTGTAGAGGGAGCTTTACTCTGTATCTAACTCCTTGCTGTACCTGTCCTGGGAGTGTTTGATGGGGACAGTGTAGAGGGAGCTTTACTCTGTATCTAACCCCGTGCTGTACCTGTCCTGGGAGTGTTTGATGGGGGGCAGTGTAGAGGAAGCTTTACTCTGTATCTATACCCGTGCTGTACACGTCCTGGGAGTGTTTGATGCGGGACTGTGTAGAGAGAGCTTTACTCTGTATCTAACCCCGTGCTGTACCTGTCCTGGGAGTGTTTGATGGGGGACAGTGTAGAGGGAGCTTTACTCTGTATCTAACCCCGTGCTGTACCTGTCCTGGGAGTGTTTGATGGGAGACAGTGTAGAGGGAGCTTTACTCTGTATCTAACCCCGTGCTGTACCTGTCCTGGGAGTGTTTGATGGGCACAGTGCAGAGGGAGCTTTACTCTGGATCTAACTCCTTGCTGTACCTGTCCTGGGAGTTTTTGATGGGGTACAGTGTAGAGGGAGCTTTACTCTGTATCTATCCCCGTGCTGTACCTGTCCTGGGAGTGTTTGATGGGGACAGTGTAGAGGGAGCTTTACTCTGTATCTAACCCCGTGCTGTATCTGCCCTGGGAGTGTTTGATGGGGGACAGTGTAGAGGGAGCTTTACTCTGTATCTAACCCCGTGCTGTACCTGTCCTGGGAGTGTTTGATGGGGGACAGTGTAGAGGGAGCTTTACTCTGTATCTAACCCCGTGCTGTACCTGTCCTGGGAGTGTTTGATGGGGGACAGTGTAGAGGGAGCTTTACTCTGTATCTAACTCCATGCTGTACCTGTCCTGGGAGTGTTTGATGGGGGACAGTGTAGAGGGAGCTTTACTCTGTATCTAACCCCGTGCTGTACCTGTCCTGGGAGTGTTTGATGGGGGACAGTGTAGAGGGAGCTTTACTCTGTATCTAACCCCGTGCTGTCCCTGTCCTGGGAGTGTTTGATGGGGGACAGTGTAGAGGGGGCTTTACTCTGTATCTAACCCCGTGCTGTACCTGTCCTGGGAGTGTTTGATGGGGGACAGTGTAGAGGGAGCTTTACTCTGTATCTAACCCCGTGCTGTACCTGTCCTGGGAGTGTTTGATGGGGGACAGTGTAGAGGGAGCTTTACTCTGTATCTAACCCCGTGCTGTACCTGTCCTGGGAGTGTTTGATGGGGGACAGTGTAGAGGGAGCTTTACTCTGTATCTAACCCCGTGCTGTACCTGTCCTGGGAGTGTTTGATGGGGGACAGTGTAGAGGGAGCTTTACTCTGTATCTAACCCCGTGCTGTACCTGTCCTGGGAGTGTTTGATGGGGGACAGTGTAGAGGGAGCTTTACTCTGTATCTAACCCCGTGCTGTACCTGTCCTGGGAGTGTTTGATGGGGGGACAGTGTAGAGGGAGCTTTACTCTGTATCTAACCCCGTGCTGTACCTGTCCTGGGAGTGTTTGATGGGGGACAGTGTAGAGGGAGCTTTACTCTGTATCTAACCCCGTGCTGTACCTGTCCTGGGAGTGTTTGATGGGGGACAGTGTAGAGGGAGCTTTACTCTGTATCTAACCCCGTGCTGTACCTGTCCTGGGAGTGTTTGATGGGAGACAGTGTAGAGGGAGCTTTACTCTGTATCTAACCCCGTGCTGTACCTGTCCTGGGAGTGTTTGATGGGCACAGTGCAGAGGGAGCTTTACTCTGGATCTAACTCCTTGCTGTACCTGTCCTGGGAGTTTTTGATGGGGTACAGTGTAGAGGGAGCTTTACTCTGTATCTATCCCCGTGCTGTACCTGTCCTGGGAGTGTTTGATGGGGACAGTGTAGAGGGAGCTTTACTCTGTATCTAACCCCGTGCTGTATCTGCCCTGGGAGTGTTTGATGGGGGACAGTGTAGAGGGAGCTTTACTCTGTATCTAACCCCGTGCTGTACCTGTCCTGGGAGTGTTTGATGGGGGACAGTGTAGAGGGAGCTTTACTCTGTATCTAACCCCGTGCTGTACCTGTCCTGGGAGTGTTTGATGGGGGACAGTGTAGAGGGAGCTTTACTCTGTATCTAACTCCATGCTGTACCTGTCCTGGGAGTGTTTGATGGGGGACAGTGTAGAGGGAGCTTTACTCTGTATCTAACCCCGTGCTGTACCTGTCCTGGGAGTGTTTGATGGGGGACAGTGTAGAGGGAGCTTTACTCTGTATCTAACCCCGTGCTGTCCCTGTCCTGGGAGTGTTTGATGGGGGACAGTGTAGAGGGGGCTTTACTCTGTATCTAACCCCGTGCTGTACCTGTCCTGGGAGTGTTTGATGGGGGACAGTGTAGAGGGAGCTTTACTCTGTATCTAACCCCGTGCTGTACCTGTCCTGGGAGTGTTTGATGGGGGACAGTGTAGAGGGAGCTTTACTCTGTATCTAACCCCGTGCTGTACCTGTCCTGGGAGTGTTTGATGGGGGACAGTGTAGAGGGAGCTTTACTCTGTATCTAACCCCGTGCTGTCCCTGTCCTGGGAGTGTTTGATGGGGGACAGTGTAGAGGGAGCTTTACTCTGTATCTAACCCCGTGCTGTCCCTGTCCTGGGAGTGTTTGATGGGGGACAGTGTAGAGGGAGCTTTACTCTGTATCTCACCCCGTGCTGTCCCTGTCCTGGGAGTGTTTGATGGGGGACAGTGTAGAGGGAGCTTTACTCTGTATCTAACCCCGTGCTGTACCTGTCCTGGGAGTGTTTGATGGGGGACAGTGTAGAGGGAGCTTTACTCTGTATCTAACCCCGTGCTGTACCTGTCCTGGGAGTGTTTGATGGGGGACAGTGTAGAGGGAGCTTTACTCTGTATCTCACCCCGTGCTGTCCCTGTCCTGGGAGTGTTTGATGGGGGACAGTGTAGAGGGAGCTTTACTCTGTATCTAACCCCGTGCTGTACCTGTCCTGGGAGTGTTTGATGGGGGACAGTGTGGAGGGAGCTTTACTCTGTATCTAACCCCGTGCTGTACCTGTCCTGGGAGTGTTTGATGGGGGACAGTGTAGAGGGAGCTTTACTCTGTATCTAACCCCGTGCTGTACCTGTCCTGGGAGTGTTTGATGGGGGACAGTGTGGAGGGAGCTTTACTCTGTATCTAACCCCGTGCTGTACCTGTCCTGGGAGTGTTTGATGGGGACAGTGTAGAGGGAGCTTTACTCTGTATCTAACCCCGTGCTGTACCTGTCCTGGGAGTGTTTGATGTGGGACAGTGTAGAGGGAGCTTTACTCTGTATCTAACCCCGTGCTGTACCTGTCCTGGGAGTGTTTGATGGGGGACAGCGTAGAGGGAGCTTTACTCTGTATCTAACCCCGTGCTGTACCTGTCCTGGGAGTGTTTGATGGGGGACAGTGTGGAGGGAGCTTTACTCTGTATCTAACCCCGTGCTGTACCTGTCCTGGGAGTGTTTGATGGGGGACAGCGTAGAGGGAGCTTTACTCTGTATCTAACCCCGTGCTGTACCTGTCCTGGGAGTGTTTGATGGGGGACAGTGCAGAGGGAGCTTTACTCTGTATCTAACCCCGTGCTGTACCTGTCCTGGGAGTGTTTGATGGGGGACAGTGTAGAGGGAGCTTTACTCTGTATCTAACCCCGTGCTGTACCTGTCCTGGGAGTGTTTGATGGGGGACAGTGTAGAGGGAGCTTTACTCTGTATCTAACCCCGTGCTGTACCTGTCCTGGGAGTGTTTGATGGGGGACAGTGTAGAGGGAGCTTTACTCTGTATCTAACCCCGTGCTGTACCTGTCCTGGGAGTGTTTGATGGGGGACAGTGTAGAGGGAGCTTTACTCTGTATCTAACCCCGTGCTGTACCTGTCCTGGGAGTGTTTGATGGGGGACAGTGTAGAGGGAGCTTTACTCTGTATCTAACCCCGTGCTGTACCTGTCCTGGGAATGTTTGATGGGGACAGTGTAGAGGGAGCTTTACTCTGTATCTAACCCCGTGCTGTCCCTGTCCTGGGAGTGTTTGATGGGGACAGTGCAGAGGGAGCTTTACTCTGTATCTAACCCCGTGCTATACCTGTCCTGGGAGTGTTTGATGGGGGACAGTGTAGACGGAGCTTTACTCTGTATCTAACCCCGTGCTGTACCTGTCCTGGGAGTGTTTGATGGGGGACAGTGTAGAGGGAGCTTTACTCTGTATCTAACCCCGTGCTGTACCTGTCCTGGGAGTGTTTGATGGGGGACAGTGTAGAGGGAGCTTTACTCTGTATCTAACCCCGTGCTGTACCTGTCCTGGGAGTGTTTGATGGGGGACAGTGTAGAGGGAGCTTTACTCTGTATCTAACCCCGTTCTGTACCCGTCCTGGGAGTGTTTGATGGGGGACAGTGTAGAGAGAGCTTTACTCTGTATCTAACCCCGTGCTGTACCTGTTCTGGGAGTGTTTGATGGAGACAGTGCAGAGGGAGCTTTACTCTGTAGCTAACTCCTTGCTGTACCTGTCCTGGGAGTGTTTGATGGGGGGCAGTGTAGAGGGAGCTTTACTCTGTATCTAACTCCTTGCTGTACCTGTCCTGGGAGTGTTTGATGGGGACAGTGTAGAGGGAGCTTTACTCTGTATCTAACCCCGTGCTGTACCTGTCCTGGGAGTGTTTGATGGGGGGCAGTGTAGAGGAAGCTTTACTCTGTATCTATACCCGTGCTGTACACGTCCTGGGAGTGTTTGATGCGGGACTGTGTAGAGAGAGCTTTACTCTGTATCTAACCCCGTGCTGTACCTGTCCTGGGAGTGTTTGATGGGGGACAGTGTAGAGGGAGCTTTACTCTGTATCTAACCCCGTGCTGTACCTGTCCTGGGAGTGTTTGATGGGAGACAGTGTAGAGGGAGCTTTACTCTGTATCTAACCCCGTGCTGTACCTGTCCTGGGAGTGTTTGATGGGCACAGTGCAGAGGGAGCTTTACTCTGGATCTAACTCCTTGCTGTACCTGTCCTGGGAGTTTTTGATGGGGTACAGTGTAGAGGGAGCTTTACTCTGTATCTATCCCCGTGCTGTACCTGTCCTGGGAGTGTTTGATGGGGACAGTGTAGAGGGAGCTTTACTCTGTATCTAACCCCGTGCTGTATCTGCCCTGGGAGTGTTTGATGGGGGACAGTGTAGAGGGAGCTTTACTCTGTATCTAACCCCGTGCTGTACCTGTCCTGGGAGTGTTTGATGGGGGACAGTGTAGAGGGAGCTTTACTCTGTATCTAACCCCGTGCTGTACCTGTCCTGGGAGTGTTTGATGGGGGACAGTGTAGAGGGAGCTTTACTCTGTATCTAACTCCATGCTGTACCTGTCCTGGGAGTGTTTGATGGGGGACAGTGTAGAGGGAGCTTTACTCTGTATCTAACCCCGTGCTGTACCTGTCCTGGGAGTGTTTGATGGGGGACAGTGTAGAGGGAGCTTTACTCTGTATCTAACCCCGTGCTGTCCCTGTCCTGGGAGTGTTTGATGGGGGACAGTGTAGAGGGGGCTTTACTCTGTATCTAACCCCGTGCTGTACCTGTCCTGGGAGTGTTTGATGGGGGACAGTGTAGAGGGAGCTTTACTCTGTATCTAACCCCGTGCTGTACCTGTCCTGGGAGTGTTTGATGGGGGACAGTGTAGAGGGAGCTTTACTCTGTATCTAACCCCGTGCTGTACCTGTCCTGGGAGTGTTTGATGGGGGACAGTGTAGAGGGAGCTTTACTCTGTATCTAACCCCGTGCTGTACCTGTCCTGGGAGTGTTTGATGGGGGACAGTGTAGAGGGAGCTTTACTCTGTATCTAACCCCGTGCTGTACCTGTCCTGGGAGTGTTTGATGGGGGACAGTGTAGAGGGAGCTTTACTCTGTATCTAACCCCGTGCTGTACCTGTCCTGGGAGTGTTTGATGGGGGGACAGTGTAGAGGGAGCTTTACTCTGTATCTAACCCCGTGCTGTACCTGTCCTGGGAGTGTTTGATGGGGGACAGTGTAGAGGGAGCTTTACTCTGTATCTAACCCCGTGCTGTACCTGTCCTGGGAGTGTTTGATGGGGGACAGTGTAGAGGGAGCTTTACTCTGTATCTAACCCCGTGCTGTACCTGTCCTGGGAGTGTTTGATGGGAGACAGTGTAGAGGGAGCTTTACTCTGTATCTAACCCCGTGCTGTACCTGTCCTGGGAGTGTTTGATGGGCACAGTGCAGAGGGAGCTTTACTCTGGATCTAACTCCTTGCTGTACCTGTCCTGGGAGTTTTTGATGGGGTACAGTGTAGAGGGAGCTTTACTCTGTATCTATCCCCGTGCTGTACCTGTCCTGGGAGTGTTTGATGGGGACAGTGTAGAGGGAGCTTTACTCTGTATCTAACCCCGTGCTGTATCTGCCCTGGGAGTGTTTGATGGGGGACAGTGTAGAGGGAGCTTTACTCTGTATCTAACCCCGTGCTGTACCTGTCCTGGGAGTGTTTGATGGGGGACAGTGTAGAGGGAGCTTTACTCTGTATCTAACCCCGTGCTGTACCTGTCCTGGGAGTGTTTGATGGGGGACAGTGTAGAGGGAGCTTTACTCTGTATCTAACTCCATGCTGTACCTGTCCTGGGAGTGTTTGATGGGGGACAGTGTAGAGGGAGCTTTACTCTGTATCTAACCCCGTGCTGTACCTGTCCTGGGAGTGTTTGATGGGGGACAGTGTAGAGGGAGCTTTACTCTGTATCTAACCCCGTGCTGTCCCTGTCCTGGGAGTGTTTGATGGGGGACAGTGTAGAGGGGGCTTTACTCTGTATCTAACCCCGTGCTGTACCTGTCCTGGGAGTGTTTGATGGGGGACAGTGTAGAGGGAGCTTTACTCTGTATCTAACCCCGTGCTGTACCTGTCCTGGGAGTGTTTGATGGGGGACAGTGTAGAGGGAGCTTTACTCTGTATCTAACCCCGTGCTGTACCTGTCCTGGGAGTGTTTGATGGGGGACAGTGTAGAGGGAGCTTTACTCTGTATCTAACCCCGTGCTGTCCCTGTCCTGGGAGTGTTTGATGGGGGACAGTGTAGAGGGAGCTTTACTCTGTATCTAACCCCGTGCTGTCCCTGTCCTGGGAGTGTTTGATGGGGGACAGTGTAGAGGGAGCTTTACTCTGTATCTCACCCCGTGCTGTCCCTGTCCTGGGAGTGTTTGATGGGGGACAGTGTAGAGGGAGCTTTACTCTGTATCTAACCCCGTGCTGTACCTGTCCTGGGAGTGTTTGATGGGGGACAGTGTAGAGGGAGCTTTACTCTGTATCTAACCCCGTGCTGTACCTGTCCTGGGAGTGTTTGATGGGGGACAGTGTAGAGGGAGCTTTACTCTGTATCTCACCCCGTGCTGTCCCTGTCCTGGGAGTGTTTGATGGGGGACAGTGTAGAGGGAGCTTTACTCTGTATCTAACCCCGTGCTGTACCTGTCCTGGGAGTGTTTGATGGGGGACAGTGTGGAGGGAGCTTTACTCTGTATCTAACCCCGTGCTGTACCTGTCCTGGGAGTGTTTGATGGGGGACAGTGTAGAGGGAGCTTTACTCTGTATCTAACCCCGTGCTGTACCTGTCCTGGGAGTGTTTGATGGGGGACAGTGTGGAGGGAGCTTTACTCTGTATCTAACCCCGTGCTGTACCTGTCCTGGGAGTGTTTGATGGGGACAGTGTAGAGGGAGCTTTACTCTGTATCTAACCCCGTGCTGTACCTGTCCTGGGAGTGTTTGATGTGGGACAGTGTAGAGGGAGCTTTACTCTGTATCTAACCCCGTGCTGTACCTGTCCTGGGAGTGTTTGATGGGGGACAGCGTAGAGGGAGCTTTACTCTGTATCTAACCCCGTGCTGTACCTGTCCTGGGAGTGTTTGATGGGGGACAGTGTGGAGGGAGCTTTACTCTGTATCTAACCCCGTGCTGTACCTGTCCTGGGAGTGTTTGATGGGGGACAGTGTAGAGGGAGCTTTACTCTGTATCTAACCCCGTGCTGTACCTGTCCTGGGAGTGTTTGATGGGGGACAGTGTAGAGGGAGCTTTACTCTGTATCTAACCCCGTGCTGTACCTGTCCTGGGAGTGTTTGATGGGGACAGTGTAGAGGGAGCTTTACTCTGTATCTAACCCCGTGCTGTACCTGTCCTGGGAGTGTTTGATGGGGGACAGTGTAGAGGGAGCTTTACTCTGTATCTAACCCCGTGCTGTACCTGTCCTGGGAGTGTTTGATGGGGGACAGTGTAGAGGGAGCTTTACTCTGTATCTAACCCCGTGCTGTACCTGTCCTGGGAGTGTTTGATGGGGGACAGTGTAGAGGGAGCTTTACTCTGTATCTAACCCCGTGCTGTACCTGTCCTGGGAGTGTTTGATGGGGACAGTGTAGAGGGAGCTTACCTGTCCTGGGAGTGTTTGATGGGGGACAGTGTAGAGGGAGCTTTACTCTGTATCTAACCCCGTGCTGTACCTGTCCTGGGAGTGTTTGATGGGGGACAGTGTAGAGGGAGCTTTGGTGAATGTCTCATCCGATCCTGATGCTGCGACAGTTCTGAAACCTCCCCACCTAGTCTCTGATGGTGTAAACCGGATAAAGGAAGGGGAGAATCGCGGAACGTGACGGGAAATCTTCACGATCACTCACTGTAACTTCGCACCAGTGTTCTCCCCAGGTAGTGATTGGTTCCTCCGGGATCTTCAATGCATCTTGCGGCACGAAGACTCGGAGCTGAGAAAGAAACGGTCGGATTTCATTTATTCACAGAAACCCCACAGTGCAGAAAGAGGCCATTCGGCCCATCGAGTCTGCACCGACCACAATCCCACCCAGGCCCTACCCCCATATCCCTACATATTTTACCCACTCATCCCTCTAACCGACACATCTTTGGACACTAAGGGGCAATTTAGCATGGCCAGTCCACCAAACCCGCACATCTTTGGAGTGTGGGAGGAAACCGGAGCACCCGGAGGAAACCCACGCAGACACGGGGAGAATGT
>NW_027592352.1:0-56865 GCF_964213995.1 Mustelus asterias
CGGGGAGAACGTGCAGACTCCACACAGACAGTCACCCAAGCCGAGAATCGAACTCGGGTCCCTGACGCTGTGAGGCAGCAGTGCCAACCCACTGTGCCACCGTGTCGCCCCGGGATGCATGGCATTTCCCGCAAGCATGAATTAAAAAGTTTATTTATTAGTCACAAGTAAGGCTTACATTAACACTGCAATGAAGTTACTGTGAAATTCCCCTAGTCGCCACACTCCGGCGCCTGTTCGGGTCAATGCACCCTAACCAGCACGTCTTTCAGAACGTGGGAGGAAACCGGAGCACCCGGAGGAAACCCATGCAGACACGGGGAGAACGTGCGGACTCCACACAGACAGTGACCCGAGCCGGGAATCGAACCCGGGTCTCTGGAGCTGTGAAGCAGCAATGCTAACCACTGTGCCACCGTGCCGCACATAGACAAATTAGCTTTATTATGAGCTTGACTGATTGTCTTAAATTGGTTGTTAGTGTGCCTATTGGAGCACTCAGGATTGTTCAGCAAGTGCTGCCCAATCGCGGAATCACATCGAACAGAAGTCACATTTTTGCTTATCAAACCAAACAACACCTTCCCCTCTCTGGCTGGTCATAACAGTCATGATGTGGAGGTGCCGGCGTTGGACTGGGGTAAACATAGTAAGAAGTCTAACAACACCAGGTTAAAGACCAACAAGTTTATTTGGTAGCAAAAGCCACCAGCTTTCGGAACAGGCTGTTCCTTCATCAGGTGGGTGGGAGTTTTGATCACAAACAGGGCACAAAGACACAAACTCAATTTACATGAATAATGATTGGAATGTGAGTCTTTACAGCTAATCAAGTCTTAAAGGTACAGACAATGTGAGTGGAGGGAGCATTAAGCACAGGTTAAAGAGATGTGTATTGTCTCCAGACAGGACAGCCAGTGAGATTTTGCACATCCAGGCAGGTTGTGGGGGTTACAGCTGAAGTGCTCCCCAACAGGAAGAGAACAGTCTTGCCTGGTGATTGTCGAGCAGTGTTCATTCATCCATTGTCATAGCGTCTGCATGGTTTCCCCAATGTACCATGCCCTCGGGACATCCTTTCCTGCAGCGTATCAGGTAGACAATGTTGGCCGAGTTGCAAGAGTAGGTACCGTGTACCTGGTAGATGGTGTTCTCGCGTGAGATGATGGCATCTGTGTCGATGATCCGGCACGTCTTGCAGAGGTTGCTGTGGCAGGGTTGTGTGGTGCCGTGGTCACTGTTCTCCTGAAGGCTGGGTAGTTTGCTGCTGACAATGGTCTGTTTGAGGTTGTGCGGTTGTTTGAAGGCAAGAGGTGGGGGTGTGGGGATGGCCTTGGCGAGATGTTCGTGTTCACCAATGACGTGTTGAAGGCTCCGGAGGAGATGTTTGATGACATCTCCTCCGGAGCCTTCAACATGCCATTGATGAACACGAACATCTCGCCAAGGCCATCCCCACACCCCCACTTCTTGCCTTCAAACAACCGCACAACCTCAAACAGACCATTGTCTGCAGCAAACTACCCAGCCTTCAGGAGTACAGTGACCATGACACCACACAACCCTGCCACAGCAACCTCTGCAAGACATACCGGATCATCGACACGGATGCCATCATCTCACGTGAGAACACCATCCGCCAGATACATGGTACATACTCTTGCAACTCGGCCAACATTGTCTACCTGTTACGCTGCAGGAAAGGATGTCCTGAGGCATGGTACATTGGGGAAACCATGCAGACGCTACGACAACAGATGAATGAACACCGCTCGACAATCACCAGGCAAGACTGTTCTCTTCCTGTTGGGGAGCACTTCAGCAGTCACGGGCATTCAGCCTCTGATCTGCGGGTAAGCGTTCTCCAAGGCAGCCTTCACGACACACGACAACGCAGAGTCGCTGAGCAGAGACTGGTAGCCAGGTTCCGCACACAGGAGGACGGCCTCAACCGGGATGTTGGGTTCATGTCACACTATCTGTAACCCCCACAACCTGCCTGGATGTGCAAAATCTCGCCAGCTGTCCTGTCTGGACACACATCTCTTTAACCTGTGCTTAATGCTCCCTCCACTCACATTGGCTGTACCTTTAAGACTTGATTAGCTGTAAAGATTCACATTCCAATCATTATTCATGTAAATTGAGTTTGTGTCTTTGTGCCCTGTTTGTGATCAGAACTCCCACCCACCTGACGAAGGAACAGCCTGTTCCGAAAGCTAGTGGCTTTTGCTACCAAATAAACTTGTAGGACTTTAACCTGGTGTTGTTAGGCTTCTTACTGGTCATAATAGTAACAGACCATACTTAACCAGCCCGCACTTGCAAAACTCAAAACATCAATTCAAATACTGATCTAAAGTTAGACACTTTCTGGAAACAATGGACAGAAGCCAGGTGTTTCGCAAAACGGAGGGGAAAACGGCAGCACGGTAGCACTGTGGTTTCGCGCTGCTACCTCACAGCACCAATAAACCAGGTTCGATTCCCGGCTTGGGTAACTGTCTGTGTGGAGTCTGCACGTTCTCCCCGTCTCTGCGTGGGTTTCCTCCGGGTGCTCTCGTTTCCTCCCACAGTCCAAAGATGTGCAGGTTAGGTGGATTGGCCATGCTAAATTGCCCCTTAGTGTCCAAAGATGTGCGGGTTAGGGGGATTCGGCATGCTAAATTGTCCCTTAGTGTCCAAAGATGTGCGGGTTAGGGGGATTGGCCATGCTAAATTGCCCCTTAGTGTCCAAAGATGTGCGGGTTAGGGGGATTCGGCATGCTAAATTGTCCCTTAGTGTCCAAAGATGTGCGGGTTAGGGGGATTGGCCATGCTAAATTGCCCCTTAGTGTCCAAAGATGTGCGGGTTAGGGGGATTCGGCATGCTAAATTGTCCCTTAGTGTCCAAAGATGTGCTGGTTAGGGGGATTGGGCATGCTAACTTGTCCCTTAGTGTCCAAAGATGTGTAGGTTAGGTGGATTGGCCATGCTAAATTGGCCCTTAGTGTCCAAAGATGTGTAGGTTAGGTGGATTGGCCAAAGATGTGTAGGTTAGGTGGATTGGCCATGCTAAATTGTCCGTTAGTGTCCAAAGATGTGCGGGTTAGGTGGATTAGCCATGCTAAGTTGCCCCTTAGTGTCCAAAGATGTGCAGGTTAGGTGGATTGGCCGTGCTAAATTGTCCGTTAGTGTCCAAAGATGTGCGGGTTAGGTGGATTGGCCATGCTAAATTGCCCCTTAGTGTCCAAAGATGTGCAGGTTAGGTGTATTGGCCATGCTAAATTGCTCCTTAGTGTCCAAAAATGTGCAGGTTAGGTGGATTGGCCATGCTAAATTGTCCGTTAGTGTCCAAAGATGTGTAGTTTAGGTGGATTGGCCGTGCTAAATTGCCCCTTAGTGTCCAAAGATGTGTAGTTTAGGTGGATTGGCCATGCTAAATTCTCCCTCAGTGTATCCAAACAGGCGCCGGAGTGTGGCGACTCGGGAAATTTCACAGTAACTTCATTGCGGTGTTAATGTAAGCCTTACTTGTGACACTAATGAATAAATAAGCGTGGGGTGGGGTAGGAAATCAGATGGAGGGATCATTCCTACATATTTATAAGGGTCAGCTTCGGAACGGCATCCGTGGATGCCTAGAAGCAAGGAAACAGTAAAATTACCTCGAGTTGTGACACGTGCAACTTGGGACATTGAAAATTAACCTGGTAAAGCATTAAAAATATTTCAACATGTTCCGTAAGTGGTTTTGAATACGAGCTGTATTTGTGTTCAGTTTCAAGGCTTTTAACCTTTGACATCAGTGGTAAATTCTTCAACAGGTTTAACTAGCTTTCACCTTCAAGGTATCTGTCAGCTGAGAAGCAGCCCTATGGCTCAGTGAGTTTACCCAATGCACAGCCAGCTGAAGGATGTAGTGCAGGGGAGATAAAGATCGAATCCGGGTCTGTGCGTGGCCTGCAGCTGCTATACTTGTCCTGGTGGGCAGGAAGGAGTGGCACAGTGGGTTAGCACACTGCTGCCTCACAGCAGTAAGAATTCTTACTGTGCTTACCCCAGTCCAACGCCGGCACCTCCACATCATGGCCTCACAGCGCCAGGGACCCCGGGTTCGATTCCCGGTTCGGGTCACTGCCTGGGTCACCCGTGGCCGGGAATCGAACCCCCGGGGGTCCCTGGCGCTGTGAGGCAGCGGTGCTAACCAATGCCTGTGTGGGTTTTCTCCGGTCACTGTCTTGGTTTCCTTGGGTCACTGTCTGTGTGGGATCTGCACGTCCTCCCCGTGCCTGCGTGGGTTTCCTCCGGGTGAACATAGAACAGTACAGCACAGAACAGGCCCTTCGGCCCACGATGTTGTGCCGAGCTTAATCTGAAACCAAGATCAAGCTATCCCACTCCCTATAAAACCGGGTGCTCCGGTTTCCTCCCACAGTCCGAAAGACGTGCTGGTTTAGGTGCTAAATTCTCCCTCAGTGTAACCCGAACAGGCGCCGGAGTGTGGGCAACAAGGGGATTTTCACAGTAACTTCATTGCAGCATTAATGTAAGCCTTACTTGTGACACTAATAAATAAACTTAAACATTAGAGTCATAGAATCTACAGTGCAGAAGGAGGCCATTTGGCCCATCAAGCCTGCACTGACCACAATCCCACCCAAGTCCCACCCCCGTAACCCCACATATTTACCCTCCTAATCCCCCTCACACTAAGGGGAAATTTTAGCATGGCCAATCCACCTAACCCGCACATCTTTCCGACTGTGGGAGGAAACCGGAGCACCCGGAGGAAACCCTCGTAGACACGGGGAGAATGTGCAAACTCTGCACAGTCACCTGAGGCCGGAATCGAACCTGGGTCACTGGCGCTGTGAGGCAGCAGTGCTCAGCACTGGTGAAAAATTGCAGCATGCTGCTGTGTAGAGGGACCTGGGTGTCCTTGTGCAAGAATCACAAGGAGTTGGTTTGCAGGTGCAGTAGGTAATTAAGAAGGCAAATGGAATTTTGTCCTTCACTGCGAGAGGGATGGAGTTTAAAAACAGGGAGGTTATGTTGCAGCTGTATAAGGTGCTGGTGAGGCCACACCTGGAGTACTGTGTACAGTTTTGGTCTCCTTTTTGAGAAAGGATATACTGGCACTGGAGGGGGTGCAGAGGAGATTCACTGGGTTGATTCTGGAGTTGAGAGGGTTGGCTTATGAGGAGAGACTGAGTAGACTGGGGCTATACTCATTGGAATTCAGAAGAATGAGGGTAGATCTTATAGAAACATATAAGATTGTGAAGGGAATAGATAAGATAGAAGCAGGGAGGTTGTTTCCACTGGCAGGTGAAACTAGAACTAGGGGGCATGGCCTCAAAATAAGGGGGAAGCCGATTTAGGACTGAGTTGAGGAGGAACTTCTTCACACAAAGGATTGTGAATCTGTGGAATTCCCTGTCCAGTTGAGGCTACCTCATTGAATGTTTTTAAGGCAAGGATAGATAGATTTCTGAACAGTAAAATTAAGGGTTATGGTGAGCGGGCGGGTAAGTGGAGCTGAGTCCACGAAAAGATCGGCCATGATCTTATTGAATGGCGGAGCAGGCTCGAGGGGCCAGATGGCCTACTCCTGCTCCTAGCTCTTATGTTCTAACACTCTCAAGTAAGAGAGCAGAAAATTGGCAGGGAAGTATGCCACCTAACACAAAAGTTCAATTAAATTGTTGTCAATGTGTTTAAAAAAGTCAAATGTACAATGATAAATTCTTGTAATGCCACTCAAAAATAGACCAACTACTTAAACTTTTGACTTCCACATGTTCTACTTCCTAAATATGAAGTACAAGACAAGTACAAGATATCATTCAGCCTATGTGGAGTGTGATGGGTCTAATGAGATCCATGAATTCTATATCTCTGTGCGCTCTGTCAGCTTGACTTGGAGACTGTAACATTTAGGGGGGAGTTTTCCCGTCACATACCAACCGACTCAAGAACAGCTTCTTCCCTGCTGCCGTCAGACTTTTGAATGGACCTACCTCGCATTAAGTTGACCTTTCTCTCCACCCTAGCTATGACTGTAACACTACATTCTGCGCCCTCTCCTTTCCTTCTCTATGAACGGTATGCTTTGTCTGTGTAGCGCGCAAGAAACAATACTTTTCACTGTATACTAATCCACAAGGTGGCACAGTGGGTTCGCACTGCTGCCTCACAGCGCCAGGGACCCGGGTTCGATTCCCGGCTGCGGGTCACTGTCTGTGTGGAGTCTGCACATTCTCCCCGTGTCTGCGTGGGTTTCTTCCGGGTGCTCCCGATTCCTCCCACTGTCCGAAAGATGTGCGGGTTAGGTTGACACTCATAAATAAACTTTAACTTTTTAAAAATCACCCGGTTTTCAGAAGCCAGGGCACAGTTTCGAAACGTCAAGATTGGAGGGAAACTGGAGGCTCGCCAAGCTTTTTCCAACCGTTTTTCTCTTTCAGTCTTTCAGACTTTGTACGTTGCTCCCCACTCTGTCAATCATTTGCAAACTGCGGTGATTGCCAGAACGCCTTTCCAGGCAAGGAGTGAAGAACAGAATTTACTATTGCGCAAGGCTGAGTGTGTGTCTGCCGCCCTCACACAAACCAAGGCTTGTCTCAATGTCTGGAGGGTTCAGAGGAAAAAGGAATGATGCGCATTGTTCCACCCACTCAATATTCCCTTCTCAACCCAGCCGACTCGTGCTGGGGGCAGTTCCAGGGGCTCAAAGGGCCCTCTGACACCATGCGCAACTAGCTACTCCTCATGTCCAATGCCTATATCATTTTATTTGATTTATTATTGTCACACGTAATGACGGACAGCGAAAAGTATTGTTTCTTGCGCGCAATACAGACACAGCAAAATGGACTATTATTTAAATGGTAAAAAATCGCAGCATGCTGCTGTGCAGAGGGACCTGGGTGTCCTTGTGCAGGAATCTCAAGGAGTTGGTTTGCAGGTGCAGCAGGTGATTAAGAAGGCAAATGGAATTTTGTCCTTCATTGCGAGAGGGATGGAGTTTAAAAAACAGCGAGGTTATGTTGCAGCCGTATAAGGTGCTGGTGAGGCCACACCTGGAGTACTGTGTACAGTTTTGGTCACCTTACTTGAGAAAGGATATACTGGCACTGGAGGGGGTGCAGAGGAGATTCACGAGGTTGATTCCGGAGTTGGGAGTGTTGGCTTATGAGGAGAGACTGAGTAGACTGGGGCTATACTCATTGGAATTCAGAAGAGTGAGGGGGGGGGATCTGATAGAAACATATAAGATTATGAAGGGAATAGAAAAGATAGAAGCAGGGAGGTTGTTTCCACTGGCGGGTGAAACTAGAACTAGGGGGCATAGCCTCAAAATAAGGGGGAGCAGATTTAGGACTGAGTTGAGGAGGAACTTCTTCACACAAAGGGTTGTGAATCTGTGGAATTCCCTGCCCAGTGAAGCAGTTGAGGCTACCTCATTGAATGTTTTTAAGGCAAGGATAGGTAGATTTTTGAACAGTAAAGGAATTAAGGGTTATGGTGAGCGGGCGGGTAAGTTGGAGCCGAGTCCGCGAAAAGATCAGCCATGATCTTATTGAATGGCGGAGCAGGCTCGAGGGGCCAGATGGCCAACCCCTGCTCCTGGTTCTTATGTTCTTTTGTAAAGCATACCATTCATAGAGAAGGAAAGGAGGGTGCAGAATGTAGTGTTACAGTCTGAAAGACGTGCTGGTTAGATGCTAAATTCCCCCTCAGTGTATCTGAACAGACGCCGGAGTGTGGCGACTAGGGGATTTTCACAGCAACTTCATTGCAGTGTTAATGTAAGCCTAGTTGTCACACTGATCAATAAACTTTAAACTACAGTCATAGCTAGGGTGTAGAGAAGGATCAATTTAACATAAGGTAGGCCCATTCAAAAGTCTGACAGCAGCAGGCAAGAAGCTGTTCTTGAGTCGGTCGGTGCGTGACCTCAGACTTTTGTATCTTTTTCCCGACAGAAGAAGCTGGAAGAGAGAATGCCCGGGGTGCGTGGGGTCCTTGATTACACTGCCTGCTTTTCCAAGGCAGGGGGAAGTGTAGACGGAGTCATAGAGGTTTACAGCATGGAAACAGGCCCTTCGGCCCAACTTGTCCGTGCCGCCCCTTTTTTTTAAACCACTAAGCTAGTCCCAATTGCCCGCATTTAGGCCCATATCCCTCTATACCCATCCGAGAGTCATCGAATCATAGAGGTTTACAGCATTGAAACAGGCCCTTTGGCCCAACTTGTCCATGCCGCCCTTTTTTTTTAAACCCCGAAGCTAGTCCCCATTGCCCGCGTTTGGCCCATATCCCTCTATACCCATCTTACCCATGTAACTGTCTAAATGCTGATGTTAATGGGTAGAAGGCTGGTTTGCGCGATGGGACTGGTCTTTGTTCATAGAAGAAATCATAGAAACCCTACAGTGCAGAAGGAGGCCATTCGGCCCATCGAGTCTGCATCGACCACAATCCCACCCAGGTCCTACCCCCACATATTTACCCGCTAATCCCTCTAACCTACGCATCTCAGGACTCTAAGGGGCAATTTTTAACCTGGCCAATCAACCTAACCCGCACATCTTTGGACTGTGGGAGGAAACCGGAGCACCCGGAGGAAACCCACGCAGACACGAGAAGAATGTGCAAACTCCACACAGACAGTGACCCGAGCCGGGAATCGAACCCGGGACCCTGGAGCTGTGAAGCAGCAGTGCTAACCACTGTGCTACCGTGCCGCCCTGTTCACGGCCCTTTGTAGTTTCTTGTGGTCTTGGATGGAGTTAGGGGCCATAACCAAACCCGTGATTATGGTCACGCTTATCAGCCATCAAGCTCATGACAGTGGAGCCCCTACCTCATACAGACACACGGGGTGTTGTGTAGTAGCTGCCAATGGATAATAATCAGGCTCTGGAGCCAGGTTTCCTCCTCCCAGGGGTGTTTTTAGCAAACAAACTGATGTCCAACCAAGATCAGCTAACTCAGCCACACAAACCAGAAATTCAGGATTGGAAAGCCGCTCTACATGAATCAGGCCGATTCTTACAATTGTTCACCTTGAAGTATCTTGTTACACATAGCTGTTGGGGGTTGGTTAGGTTTCATCTCACGCACAAGAGCTACTTTGCATTCAGGAGGACGAAAACCCAACTGTGAAAATAGTAGTGCTGCCCTCGCTCAGCTGGGCACTTCTCCCTGGGTCCCGCTGTGCATTTTAAGCGTGTTCTGGCATGGCTGGCACAGTGGGGTAGCACTGCTGCCTCTCAGCGCCCAGGGACCCGGGTTCACACAGTGGGTTAGCACTGCTGCCTCTCAGCGCCCAGGGACCCGGGTTCGATTCCCGGCTTGGGTCACTGTCTGTGTGGAGTCTGCACGTTCTCCCCGTGTCTGCGTGGGTTTCCTCCGGGTGCTCCGGTTTCCTCCCACAGTCCGAAAGATGTGCTGGTTAGGGTGCATCGGGCCGTGTTAAATTCTCCCTCAGTGTAACCCGTACAGGCGCCCGAGTGTGGCGACTAGGGGATTTTCACAGTAACTTCATCGCAGTGTTAATGTAAGTCTAATTACTGGGGTGGCACGGTGGGTTAGCACTGCTGCCTCACAGCGCCCAGGGACCCGGGTTCGATTCCCGGCTTGGGTCACTAGTCTGTGTGGAGTCTGCACGTTCTCCCCGTGTCTGCGTGGGTTTCCTCCGGGTGCTCCGGTTTCCTCCCACAGTCCGAAAGATGTCCTGGTTAGGGTGCATCGGGCCGTGTTAAATTCTCCCTCAGTGTAACCCGTACAGGCGCCCGAGTGTGGCGACTAGGGGATTTTCACAGTAACTTCATCGCAGTGTTAATGTAAGTCTAATTACTGGGGTGGCACGGTGGGTTAGCACTGCTGCCTCACAGCGCCCAGGGACCCGGGTTCGATTCCCGGCTTGGGTCACTAGTCTGTGTGGAGTCTGCACGTTCTCCCCGTGTCTGCGTGGGTTTCCTCCGGGTGCTCCGGTTTCCTCCCACAGTCCGAAAGACGTGCTGGTTAGGGTGCATCGGGCCGTGTTAAATTCTCCCTCAGTGTTACCCGTACAGGCGCCCGAGTGTGGCGGCTGGGGGATTTTCACAGTAACTTCATCGCAGTGTTAATGTAAGTCTAATTACTGGGGTGGCACAGTGGGTTAGCACTGCTGCCTCACAGCGCCCAGGGACCCGGGTTCGATTCCCGGCTTGGGTCACTAGTCTGTGTGGAGTCTGCACGTTCTCCCCCGTGGGTTTCCTCCGGGTGCTCCGGTTTCCTCCCACAGTCTGGAAAGACGTGCTGGTAAGTATCATAGAATCCCTCTGGTGCAGAAGGGGGCTACTCGGCTCATCGAGTCTGCACCGACAATGATCCCACCCAGTAACCCCACAAACTTACACCGTTAGGTGACTTGGCTGTGCTAAATTCTCCCTCAGTTGTACCCAAACAGGCGCCGGAGTGTGGCGACGAGAGGGATTTTCACAGTAACTTCATTGCCGTGTTAATGTTAGCCTTACTTGTGACTAATACATAAACTTTACTTTTTACTACTTGTGACACTAATAAATAAACTAAAACTTTCAACTTGTCAGCATTTTCTCTCTTCTGGGTTCAGGTTTTCAGCATGCTATGGTTCTGTTTCCGTGGAGCCACCATTCGCAGAGGATAAACTCTGGAACCCTGGTGAGACAGTGAATTCCTGTTGCTGATCTGCTTCAGGTAACAAATTCACCAACTTGGGGAGCCCAATTTGATCTTTTAAGTTTATTTATTTACTAGTGTCATAAGTACGCTGACATTCACACTGCAATGAAGTTACTGTGAAACTCCCCTAGTCGCCCACACTCCTGTTCGGGTTACACTGAGAGAGAATCTAGCACCCTAACCAGCGCGTCTTTCGGACTGTGGGAGGAAACCGGAGCACCCGGAGGAAACCCACGCAGACACGGGGAGAACGGGCAGACTCCGCACACTATTAGTGTCACAAGAAGGTTTACCTTAACACTCTAATGAAGTTACTGTGAAAATCCCCTAGTTGCCACACTCCAGCGCCTGTTCGGGTACATTGAGGGGGAATTTAGCACGGCCAATGCACCTTACCACCATGTCTTTCGGACTCTGGTAGGAAACCGGAGCACCCGGAGGAAACCCGCGCAGACATGGGGAGAACGTGCAGACTCCACACAGACAGTGACCCGAGCCGGGAATCGAACCCGGGTCCCTGGCGCTGTGAGGCAGCAGTGCTATCCCACTGTGCCACCGTGCTGAATGGTAATAAACAGCCGCACAAGTCGAGAGCCAATCTGCTCTTTCATTCACAATGTTCATGTGGGGCGGGGCAATGGCTCAGTTCATTAATTAATGGGAGGGGGTGGCGTGGAACGGGAGGGAAATCCCTTCCTAACCTTCACATCATAGAATCCTTCGAATCATAGAATCCCTACAGTGCAGAAGGAGGCCATTCGGTCCATCGAGTCTGGCACAGTGTCTGACACAGTGTCTTACTCAGGCCCTGAGAAGGAGACTGAATGGCCTCCTTCTGTACTGTAGGGATTCTATGGGTTGTACCTGGCATACTAAATTGTCTGGGGAGCATTGCAGTCTTAAAGAAAAAGGGGCGGGGCGGCACGGCAAAACAAAACCCATTAGACATGGGGTAGCTTCCAAAAGCTTGGGGACGGCACCATGGCACAGCGGGTTAGCACTGCTGCCTCACAGCGCCAGGGACCCGGGTTCGATTCCCGGCCTCGTGTCACTGTCTGTGTGGAGTTTGCACGTTCTCCCCGTGTCTGCGTGGGTTTCCTCCGGGTGCTCCGGTTTCCTCCCACAGTCCAAAGGTGTGCGGGTTAGGTTGATTGGCCGTGCTAAATTGACCCTAGTTTCGGGGGGATTAGCAGGATAAATATATGGGGTTATGGGGATAGGGTGGGATTGTTGTCGGTGCAGGCTCGATGGGCTGAATGGCCTCCTTCTGTACTGTAGGGATTCTATTCTAGGCCCTATCTCCGTAACCCCACACATCACGGCTAACCCTTCGAACCTACACATACTTTTTTTTAAAGTTTATTTATTAGTGTCACAAGAAGGTTTACCTTAACACTGCAATGAAGTTACTGTGAAAATCCCCTAGTCGCCATACTCCGTCGCCTGTTCGGGTACATTGAGGGAGAATTTAGCATGGCCAATGCACCCTAACCAGCGCGTCTTTCGGACTGTGGGAGGAAACCGGAGCACCCGGAGGAAACCCACACAGACACGGGGGGAGAACGTGCAGACTCCGCACAGACAGTGACCCAAGCCGGGAATCGAACCCGGGACCCTGGCGCTGTGAGGCAGCAGTGCTAACCCGCTATGCCACCATCACAAAGCAAACAACTGGGTTGCCCATTTGCTGTCACTTTCGAACACTGGAGTTTGTAAATTTGAACTAATCACGTCTCCCACTGAAATAACACCAATACTTATTGTTGGGAGGGTACCTCCCCAGGTGTCTCAATCTGGACCGTCCGGTTCCTGGAGACTTATTTCAGTTGCCCACTGAAGGACTTACTGGAATGATCAGGAGTTCTGAGAACTCAAATCGCCCCTTTCTGACCTTGAAAGAAGCTCATGCAGACTGTACGAACTTCACATGTTCCAAAGACAGAATCACAGAATTGGGGCAGCACAGGGGCACAGTGGGTTAGCACTGCTGCCTCACAGCGTCAGGGACCCGGGTTCGATTCCCAGCTTGGGTCACTGTCTGTGCGGAGTCTGCACATTCTCCCCC
Source organism: Mustelus asterias (assembly GCF_964213995.1). Taxonomy (NCBI): domain Eukaryota; kingdom Metazoa; phylum Chordata; class Chondrichthyes; order Carcharhiniformes; family Triakidae; genus Mustelus; species Mustelus asterias. Next base: position 12,761 of record NW_027592352.1, read on the forward strand.
ATGTCTGCGTGGGTTTCCTCCGGGTGCTCCGGTTTCCTCCCGCAGTCCGAAAGATGTGCAGGTTAGGTGGATTGGCCGTGCTAAATTGAACCTAGTGTCAGGGCTGATTAGCTAGGGTAAATGTGTGGGGTTACGGGAATAGGGCCCTGGGTGGGATTGTGGTCGGTGCAGACTCGATGGGCCGAATGGCCTCCTTCTGCACAGTCGGGATTCTATGACCTTGCGGGCGGCACGGTGGCTTGGCACTGCCGCCTCACAGCGCCAGGGACCCGGGTTCGATTCCCGGCTTGGGTCACTGTCTGTGCGGAGTCTGCACGTTCTCCCCGTGTCTGCGTGGGTTTCCTCCGGGTGCTCCGGTTTCCTCCCACACTCCAAAGATGTGCAGGTTAGGTGGATTGGCCGTGTTAAATTGCCCCTTAGTGTCAGGGGGATTAGCTAGGGTAAATGCATGGGGTTGTGGGGATAGGGCCTGGGTGGGATTGTGGTCGGTGCAGACTCGATGGGCTTCCTTCTGCACTGTATGATTCTATGATCCGAGTACCACAGTGCAGAAGAGGCCCTTCGGCCCATCGAGTCTGCACCAACGCATGAAATGCCCTGACCTACCCACCTAATCCCACTTGCCAGCACTTGGCGCGTCAAGGCTATGGGCCAAGTACTCACCCAGGTCACTTTTTAAAGGTTGTGAGGCATCCCGCCTCCACCAGCCTCCCAGGCAGCGCATTCCAGACCCTCTGTGTAAAAAATCAAATCCCCCCTAAACCTCCCCACTCCTCACTTTTAACTTGTGTCCCCTCGTAACTGACCCCTCAACGAAGGGGAACAGCTGCTCCCTCTCCACCCTGTCCGTGTCCCTCATAATCTTGAACACCTCAATCAGGTCGCCCCCTCAGTCTTCTCTGCTCCAGAGGAAACAACCCAAGTCTACCCAACCTCTCTTCATAACTTAAAAAGCAAGACGTTGAAGTGTTATTGGTCTCTTTCATCACCTGCTCTTCTCTCTCTGTTTGATTGTGGAACATTAAACAGTGATTTGCAATTTCTGGCATTTCAAAGCCAAACCGCAACGGTTTTTAGTCATTTATAAAAAGTGCCAGGACTGACAACAAAATGTAAACATACTGTGTCACCAGTCACATGCCAACCTTTGCAACTCTTGCCCTATATTGCTCGTCTCATTACTGAGGCTATCAGAATCCCCATCACTGGATGGGTTGGTGCATTGGGCCGTGCTAAATTCCCCCTCAGTGTTACCCGAACAGGCGCCGGAGTGTGGCCGACCAGGGGATTTTCACAGTAACTTCATTGCAGTGTTAATGTTAAGCCTGCTCATGACAATAATAAGTAACTTTTTTTTTAAAACTTCCAGCTTCAGCGTCAGTCTGCACCTTCTCCCCATGTCTGCGTGGGTTTCCTCCGGGTGCTCCCACAGTCCGAAAGGTGTGCTGGCTCGGTGCTAAATTCTCCCTCAGTGTAACTCGAACAAGCGCCGGAGGGTGGCGACTAGGGGGATTTTCACAGTAACTTCATTGCAGTGTTAATGTAAGCCTTATTTGTGACAATAATAAATTATTATTTTTTTAAACTTCTAACTTTAGTGTCAGTCTGCACCTTCTCCCCATGTCTGCGTGGGTGTCCTCCGGGTGCTCCCACAGTCCGAAAGACGTGCTGGTTAAGGTGCATTGGCTGTGCTAAATTCTCCCTCAGTGTAACCCAAACAGAGTTTGGGTTACACTGAGTGGGCGACTATGGGATTCACACAGTAACTTCATTGCAGTGTCAATGTAAGCCTTACTTGTGACTAATAAATAAATTTAAACTTTAATGGAAAACCTTCAAATCGTAACATTCACAGGGGCAACTCACTGACTGTACTGTGGCTAGAGTTCTTCACCCATCATGTAGTATCCAAACTCACATCAAATCCCGTTCACCCGTCACCTGTATTCACTGACCGAAGTCGGCTCCCGATACATCCAACTTTTATTTTATTTATCGGCGTCACAAGTAAGGCTTGTATTCACACTGCAATGAAGTTACTGTGAAAATCCCCCACACTCCGGCGCCTGTTCGGGGTAACACTGAGGGAGAATTTAGCATGTCCGATGCACCCTAACCAGCACGTCTTTCGGACTGTGGGAGGAAACCGGAGCACCCGGAGGAAACCCACGCAGACACTGGGAGAACGTGCAGACTCCGCACAGACAGTGACCCAAGCCGGGAATCGAACCCGGGTCGCTGGGCGCTGTGAGGCAGCAGTGCTAACACGCTGCGCCACCCCTGATTGAAGGAGGGCGGGAAGGATTAGTGCAGTAGGGAGTGCCAGCGCTTCAGAGAACCTAGGAACGGATTCATTAATTAAGGGAGAAAGTCTTTTGCAGTGAGCCCTGGTTTAAACACGTTCAGAAAGAGGAAGAGCCAGGTCAGACTTTCTGACAATCGATACAACCTGTTCTCCTCTTGCTCAACCTCCCATTGCCTCAGCGAGGGGCAAGGTTTAACGGAGATAGAAACATAGAAAAACTACAGCACAAAACAGGCCCTTCGGCCCCACAAGTTGTGCCGAACATATCCCTACCTTTTAGGCCTACCTATAACCCTCCATCCTATTAAGTCCCATGTACTCATCCAGGAGTCTCTTAAAAGACCCTATCGAGTTTGCCTCCACCACCACTGACGGCAGCCGATTCCACTCGCCCACCGAGGATGTACGAGGCAGATTATTTGCACAGAGGGTGGTGGGTGCCTGGAACTCGCTGCCGGGGGGGAGGTAGTGGAAGCGGATACGATAGTGACTTTTAAGGGGCGTCTGGACAAATACGTGAATAGGATGGGAATATAGGGATACGGTCCCCGGAAGGGTAGTGGGTTTTAGTTCAGACGGGCAGCGTGGTCAGTTCAGGCTTGGAGGGCTGAAGGGCCTGTTCCTGCGCTGTAATTTTCTTTGTTCTTTGTACAGCACAGGAAGAGGCCCTTCGGCCCACCAAGTCTGTGCCGGCGCAGATGCCTCCCTAATTTTATGTGATATGTGCTTTCCGGGCTTCACAGTTGAACACGTTGTGATGCACAAGGCAGAGCTGTGTTGTTTACACTGGCGTCCTGTCTGTCGGGTAATAATAAAATGATAATGAGTCATAGAGGTTTACAGCATGGAAACAGGCCCTTTGGCCCATCTTGTCCATGCCGCCCTTTTTTTTAAACCCTTAAGCCCGCAGTTGGTCCATATCCCTCTACACCCATCTTACCCATGCTGGAGATATTTAGAAACATAGAAAAACTACAGCACAAACAGGCCCTTCGGCTCACAAGTTGTGCCGAACACATCCCTACCTTCTAGACCTACCAATACCCCTCCATCCTATTAAGCTCCATGTTACTCTTGGGAAGTCCTCCATCCTATTAAGCTCCAGTTACTCTTGGGAAGTCTAATCGGCACGTCTTTCGGACTGTGGGAGGAAACCGGAGCACCCGGAGGAAACCCACGCAGACACGGGGGGGAAAATGTGCAAAACCCCACACAGACAGTGACCCGAGCCGGGATTTGAACCCGGGTCGCTGGCGCTGTGAGGCAGCAGTGCTAACCACTGTGCCACCATTATACATTTCCGTGAGATCCCCTCTCACTCTTCTAAAAGATAGATAAACCTGATAAAAGTCTACAAGATTATGAGGGGCATGGACAGAGTGGATAGTCAGAAGCTTTTTCCCCAGAGTGGAAGAGTCAATTACTTGGGGGGCACAGGTTTAAGGTGCGAGGGGCAAGGTTTAAAGGAGATGTACGAGGCAAGTTTTCTACACAGAGGGTGGTGGGTGCCTGGAACTCGAAGCTGGGGGAGGGAGTGGAAGCGGATACGATAGTGACTTTTAAGGGGCGTCTTGACAAATACATGAATAGGATGGGAATAAGGGATATGGTCCTCGGAAGGGTGGGGGGGTTTTAGTTCAGTCGGGCAGCACGGTCGGTGCAGGCTTGGAGGGCCGAAGGGCCTGTTCCTGTGCTGTAATTTTCTTTGTTCTTAATTTCTTTATTTTCTTAAACTCCAATGAATACAATCCCTACCCTTAGAACAGCGATTAGGCTTCAGAAGTACCTCACTGGGTATAATTTGCTTCAGGACAACCTGAAGCCGGTTGCAAGAAAAGCAAAATGGCTGCCATCCTTTTGGCTTAAGAAACAAAAACTAGAAGTAGGCCATTCGGCCCTTCGAGCCTGCTCCGCCAATCATTTTGATCATGGCTGATCAGTGAATTCAATATCCTGATCCCCCCCCCTTCTCCACCCCCAATATCCCTTGATCCCTTCAGCCCCAAGAGCGAGGCTCTATATAAATGCAACTATTTCTGACTCTTCTGGTTGTATCTTGCTCGAACCCTCACCCAGGCCTCTGATTTTTTTTTTAAAAAGTCATTTGAAAGGTTAAAGCATGAACTTTTACCCCTGTAGTCATCTATTGACAGAAATCCAATCGGATTCTGTCACTTGGCACACAGAAGGGTTAACCAGCAAACATGGCCAAACTCAATGAACTTTCTGACCTGGAGCATCAAGATAAACTCCAGCGGACATTACAATGTTATATCGAGCTCCCTAGCTGTGAGGCAGCAGTGCTAACCACTGTGCCACCGACAAATTCAATATCCTGATCCCCCCCCTTCCCCCCCATATCCCTCGATCCCTTCAGCCCCAAGAGCGATAGCTAATTCCTTCTTGAAGTCACACAATGTTTTGGCCTCAACTACTTTCTGCGGGAGTGAATTCCACCACTCTCTGGGTGAAGAAATTTCTCCTCACCTCAGTCCTTAAAAGGTTTACCCCCTTATCCTCAAACTCTGACCCCCTAGTTCTGGACTCCCCCCACCATTGGGAACATTCTTTCTGAATCTACGCTGTCTAACCCTGTTACAATTTTATAAGTTTCTATGAGATCCCCTCTCACTCTTCTAAACTCCAGTGAATATAATCCTAACCGACTTAGTCTCTCCTCATATGACAGACCTGCCACCCTGGGAATGGGGTGGCAGACTTTGAATGGACCTACCTCGCAGTTTTGAATAGACCTATCTTGCACTTTTGAATGGAGCTACCTCACTCTTTTGAATAGACCTACCTCACTCTTTTGAATGGACCTACCTCACTCTTTTGAATGGACCTACCTCACTCTTTTGAATGGACCTACCTCACTCTTTTGAATGGACCTACCTCACTCTTTTGAATGGACCTACCTCACTCTTTTGAATGGACCTACCTCACACTTTTGAATGGACCTACCTCACACTTTTGAATGCTCCTATCTTGGCACTTTTGAATGGACCTACCTCGCACTAAGTTGATCTTTCTCTACACTCTAACTATGACTGTAACAGTACATTCTGCACTCTCTCCTTCCCTTCTCTATGAACGGTATGCTTTGTCTGTATAGCGCGCAAGAAACAATACTTTTCACTGTGTACTAATACGCGTGACAATAATAAATCAAATAAAAGCAAAAGGATTCAGCCTGGTAAACCTTCGCTGTGCTCCCTCTGTAGCAGAGACATCCTTCCTCAGATAAGGAGACCAAAACTACACACAATACTCTCGTGAATATAATCCTAACCAATTTAGTCTCTCCTCATGACAGTCCTGCCATCCCAGGAATCAGCCTGGTAAACCTTCGCTGCGCTCCCTCTATAGCAAGGACATCCTTCCTCAGATAAGGAGACCAAAACTGCACACAATACTCCAGGTGTGGCCTCACCAATGCCCTGTACAATTGTAGTAAACATCCCTATTCCTGTATTCAAATCCATTTGCCTTTTTTACTGCCTGCTGTACCTGCACGCTTACTTTCAGCGACTGATGCACAAGTTTAATCGGTTAAAAGCATAGGTTTGAAAACTGTACATATTTTCCGCAATGTCTAACCAAAAATACAGTTCCAAATATATATTTAACTAACGCAATTTTTGCAAGCTCACCCAAAGTGTGTTGAAATATGAGAAATGCGGTTAGAGGAACTGTGCAAAGCTATAATAGGAACATAGATGGAACACGCAAGAGTAGAAAACAGTGTCCATGCGGAATCTGCACGTTCTCCCCGTGTCTGCGTGGGTTTCCTCCGGGTGCTCCGCTTTCTTCCCACAGTCTGAAAGACGTGCGGGTTGGGTGCATTGGCCGTGCTCAATTGCCCCTCAGTATCAGGGGAGGTTAGCAAGGTAAATAATCGGGGTTACGGGGATAGGGCCTGGGTGGGACTGGGCCTAGGTAAGACACTTTGTCAGAGAGTCGGTGCAGCCTCGATGGGCCGAATGGCCTCTTTCTGCACTGTAGGGATTCTATTCTATGATTCTATGAATGCACCAAGTCTCCTTGGAAAGCACCTTTCAAACCTCTACCATCCAGAAGGACAAGGACAAGCAAGTACATGGGGACCACCTCCACCTGCAAGTTCAATTCCCATGTCACACACCATCCTGACTTGGAAATACATCGGGCGTTCCTTTGCAGTCGCTGGGTCAAAATCCTGGAAGTCCCTCCCTAACAGCACTCTGGGAGTACCTGCACCACATGGGCTGGAGCTGTTCAAGTAGGCAGCTCACCACCGCCTTCTCAAAGGGGCAACTAGGGATGGACAATAAAAATGTTAGCCTCACCAGCCCCACATCCCGTGAAATAATTGCTAAAAATAAGCCTTAAAATTCTCATCCTTGTTTGCGAACCCCTCCATATCTTAACCCACCCTGTCTCTGCAATCTCCTCCTCCTCTATAATCCTCCCAGTTCTCTGCGCTCCTCCAATTCTAATCTCTTAACCGCATCCCTGTAACGTTAGCATCCTTCGTCTGGGCCAGAAGGGCGGCACGGTGGCACAGTGGGTTAGCGCTGCTGCTTCGCAGCGCCAGGGACCCGGGTTCGATTCCCGGCTTGGGTCACTGTCTGTGTGGAGTCTGCACGTTCTCCCCCCGTGTCTGCGTTGGGTTTCCTCCGGGTGCTCCGGTTTCCTCCCACAGTCTGAAAGACGTGCTGGTTAAGTGCATAGGCCATTTACATAGATGATCTTGTTTACCATTTACATACATAGATGATCTGGAGGAGGGGACTGAATCTAGGGTATTCAAGTTTGCTGATGACACGAAGGTGAGTGGGAAAGCGAATTGCGTGGAGGACGCGGAAAGTCTGCAGAGAGATTTGGATAGGCTGAGCGAGTGGGAGAGGATCTGGCAGATGGAATATAACGTTAGCAAATGTGAGGTTATCCACTTTGGAAGAAATAATAGTAAATTGGAATATTATTTAAATGGAGAAAAATTACATCGTGCGACTGTGCAGAGGGACCTGGGGGTCCTTGTGCACGAATCGCAAAAACTCAGTCTGCAGGTGCAGCAGGTGATCAAGAAGGCGAATGGAGTGTTGGCCTTTATCGCGAGGGGGATAGAATATAAAAGCAGGGAGGTCTTGCTGCAACTGGACAAGGCACTGGTGAGGCCGCAACTGGAATACTGTGTGCAGTATTGGTCCCCTTACTTGCGGAAGGATATATTGGCCTTGGAGGGAGTGCAGAGAAGGTTCACCAGGTTGATACCGGAGATGAGGGGTGTAGCTTATGAGGAGAGATTAAACAGATTGGGTCTGTACTCGTTGGAGTTTAGAAGGATGAGGGGTGATCTTATAGAGACATATAAGATAATGAAGGGGCTGGATAGGGTAGAGGTGGAGAGATTCTTTCCACTTAGAAGGGAAACCAGAACTAGAGGGCACAGCCTCAAAATAAGGGGGGGCCGGTTCAGAACAGAGTTGAGGGGGAACTTCTTCTCTCAGAGGGTAGTGAATCTCTGGAATTCTCTGCCCATTGAAGTGGTGGAGGCTTCCTCGTTGAATATGTTTAAATCACGGGTAGATAGTTTTCTGATCGATAAGGGAATTAGGCGTTATGGGGAGCAGGCGGGTAAGTGGAACTGATTCGCTTCAGATCAGCCATGATCTTGTTGAATGGCGGAGCAGGCTTGAAGGGCTAGATGGCCTACTCCTGCTCCTATTTCTTATGTTCTTATGACCTGAACAGGCGCCGGACTGTGGCGACTAGGGGAATTTCACAGTAACTTCATTGCAGTGTTAATGTAAGCCTTACTTGTAACGAATAAATAAACTTTTTTTTTAGAAGCTCCGGGTTCAGGTCCCACACCAGGACTAGTCGGCCACGGAAGGTGTGTTAATGATGTGGTGTCGTGTTTCTCGTGTGTCGGTGCAGACTCGATGGGCCAAAGGGTCTCTTCTGCACTGCATTATTCTAAGGTTCCAGTGGTTGATAATCGGCTTGGGAAGCCTTCTACAACCATCCCACTATTCCTAAAAGGGAAATAAGTGTGTGAAGATTGCTCCCCCACCAGCAGCAATAGAATACAAGAGCAGGGATGTACTTCTGAGGCTGTATAAGGCTCTGGTCAGACCCCATTTGGAGTATTGTGAGCAGTTTTGGGCCCCGTATCTAAGGAAGGATGTGCCGGGCCTTGGAAAGGATCCAGGGGAGGTTCACAAGGATGATCCCTGGAATGAAGAGCTTGTCGTATGAGGAACGGTTGAGGACTCTGGGTCTGTACTCGTTGGGAGTTTAGAAGGATGAGCGGGGGGATCTTATTGAAACTTACAGGACACTGCGAGGCCTGGATAGAGTGGACGTGGAGAGGATGTGTCCACTAGGAGGAAAAACTAGAACCAGAGGGCACAACCTCAGGCTAAAGGGACGATCCTTTAAAACAGAGATGAGGAGGAATTTCTTCAGCCAGAGAGTGGCGAGTCTGTGGAACTCTTTGCCGCAGAAGGCTGTGGAGGCCGGGTCATTGAGTGTCTTTAAGACAGAGATAGATAGGTTCTTGATTAATAAGGGGATCAGGGGTTATAGGGAAAAGGCAGGAGAATGGGGATGAGAAAGATATCAGCCATGATTGAATGGCGGAGCAGACTCGATGGGCCGAGTGGCCTCACTCTGTTCCTATGTCTTATGGTCGATGTCTTCAGCTACCTGAGTTCTCCACTCTATCCAGGGACTCCCTCCCTAAGCCGCTCTCGACTTCTTTAAGACTTTCCTTAAAACCCACTTCTTTAACCAACATTTCTTCACCTGTCCTGTGAAGCAACAGCAAAGGAGTTACATAAATGCAAGCTGTTGGTGTTATAAGCTGGTTAAGCATTTTTGATAGGTGACCAAAAAAAAATACCAAAGTCCAAACAAAAATGTGGACTGTCGAAGATCAGAAGTTGTTCATAATCTGGTGTAGATAAATAACAGAGATGTGGAGGTGCCGGTGTTGGACTGGGGTGGGCACAGTAAGAAGTCTCACAACATCAGGTTAAAGTCCCAACAGGTTTATTTGGAATCACGAGCTTTCGGAGCACTGCTCCTTCATCAGGTGAGTGGAGAGGTAGGTTTCACAAACATGGCATATACAGACATAGACACAATTGCAAGATAATTCTAATCTGGAATTATCTTGCAATTGTGTCTTTATCTATATATGCCGCGTCTGTGAACTGACCTCCCCTCACCTGATGAAAGGGCAACGCTCCGAAAGCCCGTGATTCCAAATAAACCTGTTGGACTTTAACCTGGTGTTGAGAGACTAGATAAATGACAGAATTGATGTCCTAACATGGATGCTGCAGAAAGGGAGGGGATTTGATTTGATTTATTATTGTCACATGTATTGGGATACAGTGAAAAGTATTGTTTTCTTGCGCGCTGTACAGACAAAGCATACCGTTCATAGAGAAGGAAAGGAGAGAGTGTAGAATGTAGTGTTACAGTCATAGCTAGGGTGGAGAGAAAGATCAACTTAATGCGAGGTAAGTTCATTCAAAGGTCTGACAGCAGCAGGGAAGACTTGAGTCGGTCGGTCCGTGACCTCAGACTTTTGTATCTTTTTCCCGACGGAAGAAGGTGGAAGAGAGAATGTCCAGGGGGGGGGGGGGGGGGGGGGGCGTGGGGTCCTTAATTATGCCGGCTGCTTTTCCCCGAGGCAGCGGGAAGTGTAGACAGAGTCAATGGATGGGAGGCTGGTTGTAATGGCGCAGTGGTACTGTCACTGGACTGGTAATCGAGAGATCTAATCTGGGGACCCGGGTTCGAATCCCACCACGGCAGATGGCGAAATCTGAATTCAATAAAAATCTGCACTGAAACGTCTACTGATGACCATGAAACCACTGTCGTTAAAAACCCATCTGGGTCACTGATGTCCTTTAGGGAAGGAAATCTGCCGTCCTTACCCCGGTCTGGCCTACCTGTGACTCCAGAGCCACGGCCAATGTGGTTGACTCTCAACTGCCCTCCAAGGGGCAACTAGGGACGGGCAATAAATGCTGGGCCCCGGCCAGCGACGCCCACACCTCGTGAACAAGTATAAGAAATATTGGGGGAGGTTGAAATGAAAATGGCCCAATCTGAAATACTGCTTATTGCTCTTAATCACGGACTGTCTCAGGCTTGTAATGCCAGAATGGTACCAATCAAGCCATTAGCACCCTCTGTGTCAGAAGGTTACAAACTTAAAACACAGACAGTCGACATTCTAACTGAGGGAATGCTGCATTGTTGGTGGTGACATCCGATATGTTAAAATATGTTCAGGAATAGAATCCCTACAGTGCAGAAGGAGGCCATTCGGCCCATCGAGTCTGCACCGACCACAATCCCAACCCAGGCCCTATCCCCGTAACCCCATGCATTTACCCTAGCTAATCCCCCTGACACTAAGGGGCAATTTAGCACGGCCAATCCACCTAACCCGCACATCTTTGGACTGTGGGAGGAAACCGGAGCACCCGGAGGGAAACCCGCGCAGACACGGGGGGTAGAACGTGCAGACTCCGCACAGACAGTGACCCGAGCCGGGACTCGAACCCGGGTCCCTGGCACTACGAGGCAGCAGTGCTAACCCCACTGTGCCACCCTGTCATAATTTAAAATTATGACAGGGTGGAAGTTTGAGAAGATGTTCTGTATTAGCACGGTGGCACAGTGGTTAACACTGCTGCCTCACAGCGCCAGGAACCGGGGTTCGATTTCCAGATTGGGTCACTGTCTTTGCGGAGTCTGCACATTTTCCCCCGTGTCTGCGTGGGTTTCCTCCAGGTGTTCCGGTTTCCTCCACACTCCAAAGTCGTGGAGGTGGATTGGCCAGGTTAAATTGCCCCTTAATGTCCAAAGATGTGTGGGTTAGATGGATTGGCCATGCTAAATTGCCCCTTAATGTCCAAAGATGTGTGGGTTAGATGGATTGGCCATGCTAAATTGCCCCTTAGTGTCCAAAGATGTGCAAGTTTGGTGGATTGGCCATGCTAAATTGCCCCTTAATGTTCAAAGATGTGCGGGTTCGGTGGATTGGCCATGTTAAATTGCCCCTTAGTGTCCAAAGATGTGCAGGTTTGGTGGATTGGCCATGCTAAATTGCCCCTTAGTGTCCAATGATGTGTGGGTTCGGTGGATTGGCCATGATAAATTGACCCTTAGTGTCCAAAGATGTGTGGGTTAGGTGGATTGGCCATGCTAAATTGCCCCTTGGTGTCCAGAGATGTGCGGGTTAGGTGGATAGGCCATGCTAAATTGCCCCTTAGTGTCCAGAGATGTGCGGGTTAGGTGGATTGGCCATGATAATTCTCCCTCAATGTACCCGAACAGGCGCCGGTGTGTGGCAACTGGGGGATTTTCAAAGTAACTTCATTGCAGTTTTAATGTGAGCCTACTTGTGCCATTAACAAATAAACTTTTAAACTTTATAAACCATTGTGCGTGATACGTGAATGCCTAGTAACGGACAAGTGAAAAATGTCCCTCGACCTCGCAACACTGCGTTGATATAATCAGAAGATTAGGACAGCACCTTATCAACCAACAACATACCAGGAAGGGTTAGCAGCGCTCCAACCATCGCTATGCTGTGTCGAGATATATAAAAATGCAGAAGCACCAAACAAGTGAACACTGAATACACAGCAGCAGTTAATCAAGCATGAACTGATGTCCAGAAATGGTCAAGTACATCAACCAACAACCTGTCCTGGTCCCCCCCAATGCTGACACTATAGTTAAGAAAGCCCCACCAACTTTCTCAGAAGACTAAGGAAATTTGGCATGTCAGCTACGACTCTCACCAACTTTTACAGATGCGCCATAGAAAGCATCCTTTCTGATTGTATCACAGCTTGGTCTGGGCTCCTGCTCTGCCCAAGACCGCAAGGGACTACGAAAGGTCGTGAATGTAGCCCAATCCCATCACGCAAACCCAGCCTCCCATCCATTGACTCTGTCTGCACTTCCCGCTGCCTCGGGGAAAAGCAGCCAGCATAATCAAGGACCCCACGCACCCCCGGACATTCTCTCTTCCACCTTCTTCTTTCGGGAAAAAGATACAAAAGTCTGCGGTCACGTACCGACCGACTCAAGAACAGCTTCTTCCCGGCTGCTGTCAGACTTTTGAATGGATCTACCTCGCATTAAGTCGATCTTTCTCTACACCCTAGCTATGACTGTAACGCTACATTCTGCACCCTCTCCTTTCCTTCTCTATGAACGGTATGCTTTGTCCGTATAGCGTGCAAGAAACAATACTTTTCACTGTGTGTTAGTACATGTGACAATAATAAATCAAATCAAATCACCCCAAACTAATGCACAACAGAGAGACGGATATCTGTCAGAAATCCTCTGCTGATCTGACTCTTCCAACTACTTGCACAAGGGACTCCCTCCTTGAAGGAGACCTCCCGGCCTGAGTTCCCTCTCCGTGTACTTCCACCATGAACGCTTAAGACTCGATGTTTTTTTTAAATTCATCCCTGGGACATGGGCGTCGCTGGCTGGGCCCAGCATTTATTGCCCATCCCTAGTTGCCCCTTGGAGGACAGTTGAGAGTCAACCACATTGCTGTGGCTCTGGAGTCACATGTAGGCCAGACCGGGGTAAGGACGGCAGATTTCCTCCCGGAAAGGGACATTAGTGCGCTGTGAAGCAGCAGTGCTAACCACTGTGTCGCTGTACAACGGCTGGAATTCCGCCGATCCGATTCGTAATTTCGTAAAATAACTTGCTGGAACCCTGAACCCACAGCAGTGATATTGATTCCTTATTCATTAGGGCGGCACGGTGGCGCAGCGGGTTAGCACTGCTGCCTCACAGCGCCAGGGAGCCGGGTTCGATTCCTGGCTTGGGTCACTGTCTGTGTGGAGTCTGCACGTTCTCCCCGTGCCTGAGTGAGTTTCCTCCGGGTGCTCCGGTTTCCTCCCACAGTCCAAAAAACGTACTGGTTAGGGTGCATTGATTGGGCTAAATTCTCCCTCTGTGTACCCCGAACAGGTGCTGGAGTGTGGCGACTGGGGGATTTTCACAGTACTTTCATTGCAGTGTTAAGGTAAACCTACTTGTGACTTATAAATAATTGGCCATGCTAAATTGCCTCTTAGTGCCCTGGGATGCGTAGGTTAGAGGGATTAGCGGGATAATTGTGTGGGGTTCTGGGGATAGGGCCTTGGTGGGATTGGTGGCGGTGTTGACAGGATGGGCCGAATGGCCTGCTTCTGCACTGCTTGAGAATCATAGAATCCCAAAGAAGGAGGCCATTTGGCCCATCGAGTCTGCACTGACAACAGTTCCCACCCAGGTCCTATCCCCATCGCCCCACATATTATCTTCCCTGTCCCCCTGACACTAAGGGGCCATCTAACCCGCACATCTTTGGACTGTGGGAGGAAACCGGAGCACCCGGAGGAAACCCACGCAGACACGGGGGGAGAACGTGCAGACTCCACACAGACAGTGACCCAAGCCGGGAATCGAACCCGGGTCCCTGGTGCTGTGAGGCAGCGGTGCTAACCCACTGTGCTACCGTGCCGCCCATAAGTCAAATTCAACCATCTTCCGTTGGGGGATTCGAACCCGGGTGTCCCAGAACATTAGCTGAGTTTCTGGGTTGATAGTCTCGTGATAATACCACTAGGCCATCACCTCCCCCCATGTCCAACAACGTGTGTTCCTCCCTTTCATCCACGGGACAGGTTGGGCAGCTGTATGTCAGAAATAAAATCGAGTGGCAGGCACTTGGAATGAGTGAGACACGACAATAGGACAGTCACATCGGAATCATAGAATCCCTGCAGAGCAGAAGCAGGCCATTCGGTCCATCAAGTCTGCACCGACACCAATCCCACCAAGGCCCTATCCCCAGAACCCCGCATATTTACCCCCCCTAATCCCTATGCATCCCAGGACACGAAGGGGCCATTTAGCACGGCCAATCCACCAAACCCGCACATCTTTGGACACTAAGGGGCAATTTAGCATGGCCAATCCACCAAACCCGCACATCTTTGGACACTAAGGGGCAATTTAGCATGGCCAATCCACCAAACCTGCACATCTTTGGACACTAAGGAGCAATTTAGCATGGCCAATCCACCTAACCTGCACATCTTTGGACACTAAGGGGCAATTTAGCATGGCCAATCCACCTAACCTGCACATCTTTGGACACTAAGGGGTAATTTAGTATGGCTACTCCACCTAACCTGCACATCTTTGGACACTAAGGGACAATTTAGCATGGCCAATCCACCTAACCTGCACATCTTTGGACACTAAGGAGCAATTTAGCATAGCCAATCCGCCTAACCTGCACATCTTTGGACACTAAGGGGCAATTTAGCATGGCCAATGCACCTAACCCGCATATCTTTGGACACTAAGGATCAATTTAGCCCAGTCAATGCACCCTAACCAGCACGTATTTGGACTGTGGGAGGAAACCGGAGCACCCGGAGGAAACCCACGCAGTCCCGGGGGGAACGTGCAGACTCCACACAGACAGTGACCCAAGCCGGGAATCGAACCCGGGTCCCTGGCGCTGTGAGGCAGCAGTGCTAACCCACTGTGCCACGGAGGCAGGGAAGAAAAAAATGCAGATGTAATGTGGGGATAGCACGCCATGCATTATCACGCTCCGATTAAAATAAATGTTTACTGACGCTATTTATTTGTCTGAGTATCATTGGCTTACGTTTTGTTTTCTGATCCATGGTTCCTATGTAAGTGCACCAACAATGCGGGGAATCGACAGATCAGCAGGTTTGTCCAGCACCAAACAATTTCGGGGTCATCTATTCTCTGCTGAGGGCACATATCTTTTCGGATAACAGAAGCAAAGCCGGCTGGAACAGCTGATACAGGCGACGGGATTAGTTTGAATGAAAAAGTTCAATTGGTTGCATTCTTCCAGAATGCAGACTCGTCTGCAGGTTTGAAAAATCACACCCACATGAAAACAGGACATGCCTCCAGGGACCCGGGTTCGATTCCCAGCTTGAGATACTGCCTGTGTGGAGTCTGCACGTTCCCCACCGCCCCCCCCCCCCCCCCCCCCCCCCCCCCCAACCACCCCCGCCCCGCCACCCCCGTGTCTGCGTGGGTTTCCTCCGGGTGCTCCGGTTTCCTCCCACGGCGCCAAGGGGACCTGGGGTTCGATTCGCGGCTTGGGTCACTGTCTGTGCGGAGTCTGCACAGTTCTCCCCCGCCCCCCCCATGTCTGCGTGGGTTTCCTCCGGGTGCTCCGGTTTTGCTCCCACGGTGCCAAGGGGACCCAGGTTCAATTCCCGGCTTGGATCACTCGTAAGTTTGTGGACCATGGCTAGCGTTTTGTCATAGAAATCATAGAAACCCTACAGTGCAGAAGGAGGCCATTCGGCCCATCGAGTCTGCACCGACCACAATCCCACCCAGGCCCTACCCCCACATATTTTACCCGCTAATCCCTCTAACCTACGCATCTCAGGACTCTAAGGGGCAATTTTTAACCTGGCCAATCAACCTAACCCGCACATCTTTGGACTGTGGGAGGAAACCGGAGCACCCGGAGGAAACCCACGCAGACACGAGGAGAATGTGCAAACTCCACACAGACAGGGACCCGAGCCGGGAATCGAACCTGGGACCCTGGAGCTGTGAAGCAGCAGTGCTAACCACTGTGCTACCGTGCCGCCCTCTGCCCTCTTTATGGGTGGTGCAATTCTCCAGCCAGCAGTTTGCCCCTTCCTCAGTGCTCTGTTTTAAAGTGATTTAGTCCTACTCTTGAATAGTTTCTTGTATCGCTTTTGGTTCGGGGGCGGACTCCGCTTGCTGCAGTCTGGTTGAGTCCGGTTTACGGCAGGCCGTGGCAGCATTTGAGATGTCAATCTCCCTCCTTATCTTGGGTTGTATTTATTCTGGCTACATCATCCCACAGTAAAGATAAGAGTTTTAATTCGCCAGCCACTGATTTACTCATTCCTTCAACCGGTCATCGGGTCGTAGAGGTTTACAGCATGGAAACAGGCCCTTCGGCCCAACTTGTCCATGCCGCCCTTTTTTTTTAACCACTAAGCTAGTCCCAATTGCCCGCGTTTGGCCCATATCCCTCTCAACCCATGTAACTGTCTAAATGCTTTTTAAAAGACAAAATTGTACCCGCCTCTACTACTGCCTCTGGCAGCTCGTCCCAGACACTCACCACCCTCTGTGTGAAAAAATTGCCCCTAAAGTTTATTTATTAGTGTCACAAGTAAGGCTTACATTAACGCTGCAATGAAGTTACTGGGAAATTCCCCTCGTTGTCACGCTCTGGTGCCTGTTCGGATCCACTGAGGAAGAATTTAACACGGCCAATGCACCCTAACCAGCACGTCTTTCAGATTGTGGGAGGAAACCGGAGCACCCGGAAGAAACCCACGCAGACACGGGGAGAACGTGCAGACTCCGCACAGGCACTAGCTGATCTGTGCCCCTCATTATTTTATAGACCTGTGTACAATCACCCCTCAGCCTCCGACGCTCCAGGGAAAACAGTCCCAGTCTATCCAGCCTCTCCTCAAACCATCAAGTCCCGGTCGCATCCCAGTAAAACCAAACAGTCGTCCAAACAGCAGGGACAAAAGTCACTCATTCCCTGACGACAAAGTCTTGCGATTATCCCTGAATCGTGGTGATACTCATGTCACGATCACGATCACCGCTGGTGGGGGCATGAAAATCAGTGTGTGAAATATGAAGAGTTGCGTCGAGGCTAACATCTTGCACGTTTAGACACAGTACAAAGATAAAGTGATTTTCCTCTGGGTAACAATGCCAGGATAGAACCCTTTCCCGGCAAAATTCAGCAATGCCTGCTCTGCCCAAGACCGCTAGAAACTACAAAAGGCCGTGAATGTAGCCCAATCCGTCACGCAAACCAGCCTCCCATCCACTGACTCCGTCTACACTTCCCGCTGCCTCAGCGCAGAGTCGCTGAGCAGAAACTGATAGCCAAGTTCCGCACACATGAGGACGGCCTCAACCGGGATCTTGGGTTCATGTCACACTATCTGTAACCCCCACAGCTTGTCTGGATTTGCAGAATCTCACTGGCTGTCCTGTCTGGAGACAATACACATCTCTTTAACCTGTGCTTAATGCTCCCTCCACTCACATTGTCTGTACCTTTAAGACTTGATTATCTGTAAAGACTGCATTCCAATCATTATTCTGTAAATTTAGTTTGTGTCTCTGTATGCCCTGTTGGTGAGCAGTTCTCCACTCCACCTGACGAAGGGGCAGCCTGTTCCGAAAGCTAGTGGCATTTGCTACCAAATAAACCTGTTGGACTTTAACCTGGTGTTGTTAAACTCCTTACAGGGAAAAGCAGCCAGCATAATCAAGGACCCCATGCGCCCCGGACATTCTCTCTTCCACCTTCTTCCGTCGGGAAAAAGATACAAGGGTCTGAGGTCACGTACCGACCGACTCAAGAACAGCTTCTTCCCTGCTGCACCTTCGCTGTGCAAGGTGATGTATAAGTTTACAGTTTATTTATCAGTGTCACAAGTAGGCTGACATTAACACTGCAATGAAGTTGCTGTGAACATCCCCCAGTCGCCCACACTCCGGCGCCTGTTCGGGTAACACTGAGGGAGAATTTAGCATGGACAATGCACCCTAACCAGTACGTGGGAGGAGACCGGAGCACCCGGAGGAAACCCACGCAGACACGGGGAGAACATGCAATGGGGAGGTGATGGCCCAGTGGAATTATCACTAGACTATTAATTCAGAAACTCAGCTAATGTTCTGGGGGACCCGGGTTCGAATCCCGCCACGGCAGATGGTGGAATTTGAATTCAATAAAAAAATATCTGGAATTAAGAATCTACTGATGACCCATTGTCGGAAAAACCCATCTGAATCATAGAATCATAGAAACCCTACAGTGCAGAAGGAGGCCATTCGGCCCATCGAGTCTGCACCGACCACAATCCCACCCAGGCTCTACCCCCACATATTTACCCGCTAATCCCTCTAACCTACGCATCCCAGGACTCTAAGGGGCAATTTTTAACCTGGCCAATCAACCTAACCCGCACATCTGGTTCCCTTTAGGGAAGGAAATCTGCCGTCCTTACCCGGTCTGGCCTACATGTGACTCCAGAGCCACAGCAATGTGGTTGACTCTTAACTGCCCTCCAAGGGGCAACTAGGGATGGGCAATAAATGCTGGCCCAACCAGTGACACCCATGTCCCAGGAATGAATTTTTAAAAAACTCCACACAGACAGTGACCCGAGCCGGGAATCGAACCCGGGTCCCTGGCGCTGTGAGGCAGCAGCGCCAACCCACTGTGCCACCGTGCCGGCCTCCTCTGCACTTCTGTCACACTGAGTTGTGTGAATAAACCCGCATTTGAGGACGGATTGACTCCAGCCTCCTCCTTCGCCAGGCGGGCGTTAACTGCATTAACAGGAGCGAGTTATCAGACAGTGACCAGGAACAAGAAGCCTGACTAATTTACTTTAACCCTCCAAACTCAGCAAGTATCAACCCGAGAGTGTACTTTTACACTTGGGGGCGGGGGGTGGGGGGGTGGCGGCACGGTGCTGCCTCACAGCACCAGGGACCCGGGGCGGCATGGTGGCACAGTGGTTAGCACTGCTGCCTCACATCGCCAGGGACCCGGGTTCGATTCCCGGCTTGGGTCACTGTCTGTGTGGAGTCTGCACATTCTCCCCGTGTCTGCGTGGGTTTCCTCCGGGTGCTCCGGTTTCCTCCCCCACTCTGAAAGACGTGCTGGTTAGGGTGTACTGGCCGTGTTAAATTCTCCCTCAGTGTAACCCGAACAGGCGCCGGAGTGTGGGCGACTAGGGGATTTTCACAGGAGCTTCATTGCAGTGTTAATGTAAGCCTTACTTGTGACACTAATAAATAAACTTTACTTTTATATGGGGATGGGTTTCTTGGTACATCTGGGTATCAGGCTGAACACTAAAGAGGCGACGCTTTTAAGAACAGTTTAGTATCATCTTAGGAAATCAGTCTATAGTTTGCCCAGTTTACACAAAGCTCTAACATTCGGGGTCAGCACAGACTCGTCGCTCAGTGCAGAAGATTATTTAGAAAGTATTTTGTTTGTACATGTGCAGAGTAAACAGATCAGCTGATTTGTACCATTCTAGCAGTGGGTGTAGGTTAGGTATTAACCCGAGAGCTGCAAGGAATGTCTAAGCCTTCAACACTCCACAAGGAATTTAATCCGATAAAGACCTCGGAGAGCTTCTACAGGTTAGAGGTTACACAACATGTGCTTATACATAAACAGGGCGTGTGTGTGTGTGTGTGGGTGTGTGTGTGTGTGAGACGACAAGAGGGAGAGACGGAGGCTGCGTGAGAGAGAGAGGGAGAGAGGGGGAGAGAGAGAGGGTGGGCAAGTGAGAGAGAGAGAGAGTAAGGGCGAGAGAGAGAGAGAAAAAGAGAGAAAGAGAGAGGGCGGGCAAGTGAGAGAGTGAGTAAGGGCGAGAGAGAGAGTGAGAGAGAGAATAAGGGTGAGAGAGAGAAAGAGATAGAGGGCAGGCGAGAGAGAGCGAGAGAGAGAGAGAGAAAAAGAGAGGGTGGGCAAGTGTGTGTGAGAGAGAGAGAGAGAGAGACGGAGGGCAGGCGAGAGAGAGAGTGAGAGAGAGAGAGAAAGGGAGAGAGAGAGAGAGAGACGAAGGGCAGGCGAGAGAGAGAGTGAGAGAGAGAGAAAGAGAGAGACAGAGACAGAGGGAAAGAGGGCGGGCAAGTGAGAGAGAGAGAGAGAGAGAGTAAGGGTGAGAGAGAGAGAGAGTGAGACAGAGAGTAAGGGCGAGAGAGAGAAAGGGTGATAGAGAGAGTAAGGGTGAGAGAGGGCGCGTGAGAGCGAGAGATGGAGGGTGGGTGAAAAGGGAGAGAGAGAGAGATGGAGGGTGGGCGAGAGGGAAAGAGATGGAGGGTGGGCGAGAGAGAGAGAGAGAGAGAGAGACAGGGGGCGGGTGAGTGAGAGAGAGAGAGAGAGAGACGGAGGGCGTGTAAGAGAGAGAGGGCACGCAAGAGAGAGGGTGAGGGCATGTGGGAGAGAGGGGGAGAGAGAGAGAGAGAGGGCATGAGAGAGAGAGAGCACGAGAGCGAGAGGGAGAAAGGAAGAGAGGGAGAGAGAGAGAGAGGGCATGAGAGAGAGAAGGCGTGAGAGAGAGAGAGGGTGGGTGAGGGAGACAGAGAATTTTTGCCACATAGCCATGGAGGTTACAGTTTTCAATTTACCGTTCAGTTTGCATTTATATAGCACCTATCACAATCTCAGGATGTCCTAAAGTGCTCAGGTTGAGAGTCTAACATGCCCCATTCACACCGACATGTCCTCCAGTCCACGCGGATGGAAATTGGCGCAGGCGGCAGGTCCAGCTTCGAGCACGGCACCCAAATCCAGACCTGCTTCCAGCAGAAAAACTCTGGGCCAGGAACACACCACAGAGCAATTCAGAGTCAGGAAGGTAAATCCTGCTAAGTCAAGACTCCAAAACAAACAGTTTGACGTCTTGACGGGCACGGACTGGGAAAGCGAGTCTTCAGAGAGTGCAAAGAAAAATCCCAGTCGATAACCGGTGTGACAACGAGCATTCTGCACTGAACAAGAGTTAGACGGACAGGAAGCATGGCTGTGTGATATAGCTTCAATTTCGGGGAGAGAGAAATATTGGCTGCGGATGCATCAACATAGATTATAATGACAGACACCATGAGAGACTAGACTGACAACAATTTCATCCTGGTTAAACCCCCAAAGTTATTTCAAAATGCACTTCTTTTACCATTATCGAGAGCGAACAGTCTGTGAGGATGCTTCCACAAGGCAGCAGTGTGGAAGCGATAAAGTGACATCCAGCAGATTCATAACTTTTCCCACATTAAAATGATGCTTGTCTTTCCCCATTAGCTCCAAGCCAGAGCCCATGAGTACAAAGCCACAAGCACCAAATGGACCACTTTCAATTCGCTTTCGTGTTGCAGAGTAGGGCGGCACGGTGGCACAGTGGGTTAGCACTGCTGCCTCACAGCGCCGGGGACCCAGGTTCGATTCCCAGCCTTGGGTCACTGTCTGTGTGGAGTCTGCACCTTCTCCACCCACCCGGGCTTCCTCCGGGTGCTCCAGTTTCCTCCCACAGTCCGAAAGACGTGCTGGTTAGGTGGATTGGCCATGCTAAATTACCCCTTAGTGTCTAAAGATGTGCAGATTAAGTGCATTGGTCATGCTAAATTGCCCCTTAATGTCCAAAGATGTGAAGGTTAGGTGGATTGGCCATGCTAAATTGTCCCTTAGTGTCCAAAGATGTGAAGGTTAGGTGGATTGGCCATGCTAAATTGCCCCTTAGTGTCCAAAGATGTGAAGGTTCGGTGGATTGGCCATGCTAAATTGCCCCTTAGTGTCCAAAGATGGGCAGGTTAGGTGGATTGGCTGTGCTAAATTGTCCCTTAGTGTCCAAAGATGTGCAGATTAGGGGGATTGGCCATGCTAAATTGCCCCTTAGTGTCCAAAGATGGGCATGTTAGGTGGATTGGCCATGCTAAATTGCCGCTGAGTGTCCAAAGATGGGTGAGTTAGGTGGATTGGCCATGCTAAATTGTCCCTCAGTGTCCAAGCATGTGCAGATTAGGGGGATTGGCCATGCTAAATTGCCCCTTAGTGTCCAAAGATATGTAGGTTGGGTGGATTGGCCATGCTAAATTGTCCCATTAGTGTCCAAAGATGTGCGGGTTAGGTGGATTGGACATGCTAAATTGCCCCTTAGTGTCCAAAGATGTGCGGGTTAGGTGGATTGGCCATGCTAAATTGCCCCTTAGTTTCCAAAGATGTGCGGGTTAGGTGGATTGGCCATGTTAAATTGCCCCTTAGTTTCCAAAGATGTGCGGGTTAGGTGGATTGGACATGCTAAATTGCCCCTTAGTGTCCAAAGATGTGCAGGTTAGGTGGATTGGCCATGCTAAATTGCCCCTTAGTTTCCAAAGATGTGCGGGTTAGGTGGATTGGACATGCTAAATTGCCCCTTAGTGTCCAAAGATGTGCAGGTTAGGTGGATTGGCCATGCTAAATTGCCCCTTAGTTTCCAAAGATGTGCGGGTTAGGTGGATTGGACATGCTAAATTGCCCCTTAGTGTCCAAAGATGTGCAGGTTAGGTGGATTGGCCATGCTAAATTGCCCCTTAGTGTCAGGGGGATTAGCTAGGGTAAATACGTGGAGTTACGGAGATGGGACCTGGGTGGGTCGGTGCAGGCTGGATGGGCCGAATGGCCTCCTTCTGTACTGACTCACAGCAGCGTAATTTCAAAGCCTTGACTTTTATCAATGAAGACACAAAACATGGAATTATTTGAGCAACTTCTGTAAATAGTGAGCTGCAATCGGATGTTGTGGTAAATATTACACACAGCCGCAATATGGGACCAATCAAGGGGAAATCTCTCATTAAGCCCACTCGAGTAGGTAATGAAAGGGTTAAGCAGCTCATCTTTTGATCTCACACTGCGAGCGAGCTGACTGTGTGTGTGTACAGAACCATATTTACTGATCCTGTGTGTCATGTGCCATCCAGAGGCCTCATAAAAACACATTCGTGCCCTGAAGCACCAACACACTGTTATCAAGCAAAAAGATATTTCAAACAACACAGAAGCTATTTGAATCACAGAATCCCGACAGTGCAGAAGGAGGCCATTCAGCCCATGGGGTCTGCACCGACCACAATCCCACCCAGGCCCTATTCCCGTAACCCCATGCATTTACCCTCGCTAATCCCCCCTGACACAAAGGGACTATTTACCATGGCTCATCCACCTAACCCGTACATCTTTGGACACTAAGGGGCAATTTAGCACGGCCAATCCACCTAACCCGCACATCTTTGGACACTACGGGGCAATTCAGCATGGCCAATCCACCTAACCCGCACATCTTTGGACACTAAGGGGCAATTTAGCATGGCCAATCCACCTAACCTGCACATCTTTGGACACTACGGGGCAATTCAGCATGGCCAATCCACCTAACCTGCACATCTTTGGACACTACGGGGCAATTCAGCATGGCCAATCCACCTAACCCGCACATCTTTGAACACTAAGGGGCAATTTAGCATGGCCAATCCACCTAACCCGCACATCTTTGGACACTACGGGGCAATTTAGCATGGCCAATCCACCTAACCCGCACATCTTTGGACACTAAGGGGCAATTTAGCATGGCCAATCCACCTAACCCGCACATCTTTGGACACTAAGGGGCAATTTAGCATGGCCAATCCACCAAACCCGCACATCTTTGGACACTAAGGGACAATTTAGCATGGCCAATCCACCTAACCCGCACATCTTTGGACACTGAGGGACAATTCAGCATGGCCAATCCACCTAACCCGCACATCTTTGGACACTAAGGG
The DNA here is from genome assembly GCF_964213995.1 of Mustelus asterias. Lineage (NCBI taxonomy): Eukaryota > Metazoa > Chordata > Chondrichthyes > Carcharhiniformes > Triakidae > Mustelus > Mustelus asterias. The sequence continues at coordinate 36,510 of NW_027592352.1, forward strand.
GCAATTTAGCATGGCCAATCCACCTAACCCGCACATCTTTGGACACTAAGGGACAATTTAGCATGGCCAATCCACCTAACCCACACATCTTTGGACACTGAGGGACAATTCAGCATGGCCAATCCACCTAACCTGCACATCTTTGGACACTAAGGGGCAATTTAGCATGGCCAATCCACCTAACCCGCACATCTTTAAACACTAAGAGGCAATTTAGCATGGTCAATCTGCCTAACCCACACATCTTTGGACATTAAGGGGCAATTTAGCGTGGCCAATCCACCTAACCCGCACATCTTTGGAGTGTGGGAGGAAACCAGAGCACCCGGAGGAAACCCACGCAGACACGGGGAGAACGTGCAGACTCCACACAGACAGTGACCCGAGCCGGGAATCGAACCCAGGTCCCTGGTGCTGTGAGGCAGCAGTGCTAACCCACTGTGCCACCCATTTGAAATCTTAAATTTTCAAGTTTAAGATTTTAATTTTTAAATGAGGGCGGCACAGTGGGTTAGCACCGCTGCCTCACAGCGCCAGGGACCCGGGTTCAATTCCGGCCTCGGGTCACTGTCTGTGTGGAGTTTGCACATTCTCCCCGTGTCTGGGTGGGTTTCTTCCGGGTGCTCCGGTTTCCTCCCACACTCCAAAGACGTGCGGGTTAGGTTGATTGGCCATGCTAAATTACCCCTTGGAGTCAAGGGGACTAGCAGGCTAAATACGTAGGATTACGGGGATAGGGCCTGGGTGGGATTGTGGTCGGTGCAGACTCGATGGGCCGAATGGCCTCCTTCTGCACTGTCGGGATTCTCTGATACATCCCATTTTTCAAAGATGTGATATTTTCTTTATTATTCAAATAAAAATATTTTCTTTACTATTTCATTTTGTCTCGAATCATAGAAATCATGGAAACTCTACAGTGCAGAAAGAGGCCATTTGGCCCATCGAGTCTGCTCCGGTTTCCTCCCACAGTCCAAAGATGTGCAGGTTAGGTTGATTGGCCAGGTTAAAAATTGCCCCTTAGTATCCTGAGATGCGTAGGTTCGTGGGATTAGCGGGTAAATATGTGGGGGTAGGGCCTGGGTGGGATAGTGGTCGGTGCAGACTCGATGGGCCGAATGGCCTCCTTCTGCACTGTAGGGTTTCTATGATTCTATGATCTTTGGACGGTGGGTGGAAACCGGAGCACCCGGAGGAAACCCACGCAGACACGGGGGGAGAATGTGCAGACTCCACACAGACAGTGACCCGAGCCGGGAATCGAACCCAGGTCCCTGGTGCTGTGAGGCAGCAGTGCTAACCCACTGTGCCACCGTGCCGCCCCCATTTAAAAATTAAAATCTTAAATTTGAAAATTTAATGAGTGAAAGATTCACAGTATTACAGAAATCGTGTGTCTCTCAGAAAGTACATTACGAAGTTGATGAGTGACTGGTGATATAATTCACAAGCAGCAAGAAGATGCCTGACCATTCAAATCTGTCTTTTGGCTGACGGAAGAATGTTACACAGAGCACCCTCACCAGCACTGGGACAGAGGACTTCACAGTGGGAGGAGGTCATTTCCCCCTTCGAGCCTGCTCCGCTATTTAATAAGATCATGACTGATCAGGCTGTGGCATTAACTCCATCCGCCCGTCTGCTACCAAATACTCGACTCTCTTTGTCTAACAAGTCACCTAACGCCTCTACTTTATCAGAAGACTAAGGAAATTGGGTGTGTCCGCTACGACTCTCACCAACTTTAACAGATGCACCACAGAAAGCATTCTTTCTGGTTGTATCACAGCTTGGTATGGGCTCCTGCTCTGCCCAAGACTGCAAGGAACTACAAAGGGTCGTGAATGTAGCCCAGTCCATCACGCAAACCCAGCCTCCCATCCATTGACTCCGTCTACACTGCCCGCTGCCTCAGGAAAAAACAGCCAGCATAATCAAGGACCCCAGGCACCCCAGACATTCTCTCTTCCACCTTCTCCAGTCGGGAAAAAGATACAAAAGACCGAGGTCACGTACCAACCGACTCAAGAACAGCTTCTTCCCTGCTGCCGTCAGACTTTTGAATGGACCTCGATCCGAAAGACGTGCTGGTTAGGGTGCATTGTCCGTGCTAAATTCTCCCTCAGTGTAACCCGAACAGGCGCCAGAGTGTGGCCACTAGCGGATTTTCACAGCAACTTCATTGCAGTGTTAATGTCTGCCTATTTGTGACACTAATAAAATAAACTTTAAACTTTACCTCGTATTAAGTTGATCTTTCCCCACACCCTAGCTATGACTGTAACACTACATTCTGCACCCTCTCCTTTCCTTCTCTATGAAATCATAGAAACCCTACAGTGCAGAAGGAGGCCATTCAGCCCATCGAGTCTGCACCGACCACAATCCCACCCAGGCCCTCCCCCCACATATTTACCCACTAATCCCACTAACCTACGCATCACAGGACTCTAAGGGGCAATTTTTAACCTGGCCAATCAACCTAACCTGCACATCTTTGGACTGTGGGAGGAAACCGGAGCACCCGGAGGAAACCCACGCAGACACGAGGAGAATGTGCAAACTCCACACAGACAGCTCCACCCTGGACCCTGGAGCTGTGAAGCAGCAGTGCTAACCACTGTGCTACCGTGCCGCGAACGGTATGCTCTGTCTGTATAGCGCGCAAGAAGCAGTACTTTTCACTTGTATACCAATACATGTGACAATACAGTAATTTCATTGCAGTGTCAAGTCTACTTGTGACACGGATAATAAACTAAAAAATCTAAAATCAAATCAAAAAGAAAAAAAATCTAACAGGAATTGGATTTTCTAAACCACAGAATTTTTCATGTTCAGCTGAACAGGTACATTCCCATCACATCCAACAAATGACACCTCCAGTAATGCTTAGATAATGTTCAAATTTACCTATTAGTGTCACAAGTAGGCTTACATTAACACTGCAATGAAGTTACTGTGAAAATCCCCCAGTTGCAACACTCGGGTGCCTGTTCAGGTTACACTGAGGGAGAATTTAGCACCTAACCAGCACGTCTTTCAGACTGTGGGGGGAAACCGGAGCACCCGGAGGAAACCCACGCAGACACGGGGGGGAGAGAACGTGCAAACTCCACACAGACAGTGACCCGAGCCGGGAATCGAACCCAGGTCCGTGGCACTGGGAGGCAGCAGTGCTAGCCCACTGTGCCACCGTGCCGCCAGGACTTGAACCCTGGTGTGAGATCTAGACCCATCTGCCGCCACTGAGCCAAGGCTGAGTGCTCGCTAAAGGTCATACAATGTAAATCAACAGATTTGGACTCTGCGCTCTATGGGCTGTGCCCAGAGACACACAGACCCCCCCGAGGCAAACATCAACTGTGGCTGGAGGATCATCAACTCGGTGAAAGATGCTCTTTGGTCTGTCCGAGACCTGTTGGCCTTCATAGAATCACAGAATATTACAGTGCGGAAAAGGCCCTTCGGCCCATCGAGTCGGCACCGACGCACGAAATGCCCTGACCTGCCCACCTAATCCCATTTGCCAGTACTTTGCCTTAAATGTTATGACGTGCCAAGAGTCATCCAGGTCACTTTTTAAAGGACGTGAGGCATCCCGCCTCCACCACCCTTCCAGGCAGCGCATTCCAGACCCTCACCACCCTCTGGGTAAAAAAGCTTTTCCTCAAATCCACCCCCCCCCCCCCGCCTAAACCTCCCGCCCCTCACTTTTAACTTGTGTCCCCTCGTAACTGACCCTTCAACTAAGGGGAACAGCTGCTCCCTATCCACCCTGTCCGTGTCCCTCATAATCTTGAACACCTCAATCAGGTCACCCCTCAGTCTTCTCTGCTCCAGAGAAAACAACCCAAGCCTATCCAACCTCTCTTCATAACTTAAATGTTCCATCCCAGGCAGCGTTCCGGTGAATCTCCTCCGCACTCCCTCCAGTGCGATCACGTCCTTCCTATAATGTGGCGACCAGAACTGCACACAGTGCTCCAGCTGTGGCCTCACCAAAGTTCTACACAACTCCATCATGACCTCTCTGCTTTTGTAATCTATACCCCGATTGATAAAGGCGAGTGTTCCATATGCCTTTATCACCACCCTATCAACCTGCCTTTCCGCCTTCAGAGATCGATGGACAAACCAGGGCAAAGAGTTGACCCCAACTGAGTGTTGACGACTGGCACATCCCAAGGTCACAAGACTATGTTGCTGTGGGACAGACTCAAGCTTGGGGCAGCGACCGCATAGACACAACGGGGAAAGGCCAGCATGTGAAGACTTTCAGTCATGTCACGCCAAGGGGCTGGTGATGGCATACACCCCCTTTAGAATATAAGCTGGTTTTTGAATCTATGTAGAAACATAAAAGATAGGAGCAGGAGGAGGCCATTCGGCCCTTCGAGCCTGCTCCCCCATTCATCACCAACATGGCTGATCATCCAACTCAATAGCCTAATCCTGCTTTCTCCCCATAACCTTTGACCCCGTTCGCCCCAAGTGCGATATCCAGCCGCCTCTTGAATACATTCAATGTTTTGGCGAACGGGATCAAAGGTTATGGGGAGAAAGCAGGATTAGGCTATTGAGTTGGATGATTAGCCATGATGGTGATGAATGGCGGAGCAGGCTCAAAGGGCCGAATGGCCTCCTCCTGCTCCTATCTTCTATGTTTCTATGACATAACCAGGATCATACTCTTGATAGGGTGGATAGTGAGAGCCTTTTTCCTCGGATGGTGATGGCTAACACGAGGGGACATAGCTTTAAATTGAGGGGTGAGAGATATAGGACAGATGTTAGAGGTAGGTTCTTTACTCAGAGAGTAGTAAGAGCGTGGAATGCCCTGCCTGCAGCAGTAGTGGACTCGTCAACATTAAGGGCATTTAAATGGTCATTGGATAAACATATGGATGATATTGGAATAGTGTAGGTTAGATGGGCTTTAGATTGGTTTCACTGGTCGGCGCAACATCGAGGGCCGAAGGGCCTGTACTGCGCTGTAATGTTCTATGTTCTATGATTAAAGTCTACAAGATTATGAGAGGCACGGACAGAGTGGATAGTCAGAAGCTTTTTCCCCAGGGTGGAAGAGTCAATTACTAGAGGGCACAGGTTTAAGGTGCGAGGGGCAAAGTTTAAAGGAGATGTACGAGGCACGTTTTTTTACACAGAGAGTAGTGGGTGCCTGGAACGCGCTGTGGGGGGTGGAGGGAGGTATTGGAAGCAGATACGACAGTGACTCGGGGCGGCATGGTGGCACACTGGTTAGCACTGCTGCCTCATTGCACCAAGGACGCGGGTTCTATTCACGGCTTGGGTCACTGTCTGTGCAGAGTCTACACGTTTTCTCCGCCCCCCCCCCCCCCCCCCGTATCTACCTGGGTTTCCTCCGGGTGCTCCAGTTTCCTCCCACAGTCCAAAGACGTGCGGGTTAGGTGCATTGGCCATGCTAAATTGCCCCTTAGTGTCAAGGGGACTAGCTAGAGTAAATACATGGGGTTATGATTTGGTTTATTATTGTCACATGTATTAGCATACAGTGAAAAGTATTGTTTCTTGCGTGCTATACAAAGCATACCGTTCATAGAGAAGGAAAGGAGAGAGTGCAGAATGTAGTGTTACAGTCACAGCTAGGGTGTAGCGGATGATCAACTTAGTGCGAGGTAGGTCCATTCAAAAGTCTGACAGCAGCAGGGAAGAAGCTGTTCTTGAGTCGGTTGGTACGTGACCTCAGACTTTTGTATGGGGATAGGATCTGGGTGGGATTGTGGTCAGTGCAGACTCAAAGGGCCGAATGGCCTCCTTTTGCACTGTAGGATTCTATGATTTTATGACTTTTAAGGGGCACCTGGACAAATACATGAATAGGATGGGAATAGAGGGAAGGGTCGGGGGTTTTAGTTCAGCATGGTCGGTGCAGGCTTGGAGGGCCGAAGGGCCTGTTCCTGTGCTGTAATTGTCTTTGTTCTTTATACTCCAACAGCATTTTAGGGTCACAAAACGATATGCACCAAGATCCTGGTTCTCAGGAGACAGGTTAAAGCAGCGTGCCCCCAGTTCCAAATGTAAAAACAGCCAGTGACGCAAACCATCAAATTGGCCCAATCCACCGAAGCAGGACCAATGCACAGGCCGAGTTTCCCCGTATCAGGGAACTGTGGCAGCTCCGGCACACTGTTAAAAAAAGAATGGCTGCAGCTATGCAAACATGGGAGAGGCAAATCCCAAATGTTTGCTCTCAGTCTGTCTCCCTGTGGCAGTGGTGCTGAGTGAGACCCGTGGGGGGAAGTAGATTACTGGCAGTGCTCTCCTGAAACAGGATACAGGAAAGGAAGCTTCTTGCGCATTGATAAACCACAATAGCATTTGCCCACGCTCAGATCCCGCCCCCCCCCCCGACCCCCACCACATCAAAAGACCACATGGGAAGACTTGGAACAGGCTAAACTAGTCAGAGAGTCTGGACTGCCAGGCTGAAACCACGCTTTAATTCGCACTCAGGTCCTGCAGCACAGTGGGTTAGCACTGCTGCCTCACAGCGCCCAGGGATCCGGGTTCGCACGGTGGGTTAGCACTGCTGCCTCACAGTGCCCAGGGATCCGGGTTCACACAGTGGGTTAGCACTGCTGCCTCACAGCGCCCAGGGATCTGGGTTCACACAGTGGGTTAGCACTGCTGCCTCACAGTGCCCAGGGATCCGGGTTCGCACAGTGGGTTAGCACTGCTGCCTCACAGCGCCCAGGGATCCGGGTTCACACAGTGGGTTAGCACTGCTGCCTCACAGCGCCCAGGGATCCGGGTTCACACAGTGGGTTAGCACTGCTGCCTCACAGCGCCCAGGGATCCGGGTTCGCACGGTGGGTTAGCACTGCTGCCTCACAGCGCCCAGGGATCCGGGTTCACACAGTGGGTTAGCACTGCTGCCTCACAGCGCCCAGGGATCCGGGTTCGCACGGTGGGTTAGCACTGCTGCCTCACAGCGCCCAGGGACCCGGGTTCACACAGTGGGTTAGCACTGCTGCCTCACAGCGCCCAGGGATCCGGGTTCACACAGTGGGTTAGCACTGCTGTCTCACAGCGCCCAGGGATCCGGGTTCGCACGGTGGGTTAGCACTGCTGCCTCACAGCGCCCAGGGATCCGGATTCAATTCCCGGCTTGGGTCACTGTCTGTGCGGAGTCTGCACGTTCTCCCCGTGTCTGCGTGGGTCCCCTCTGGGTGCTCCGGTTTCCTCCCACAGTCTGAGAGACGTGCTGGTTAGGGTGCATTGGCCGTGTTAAATTCCCCCTCAGTGTAACCTGAACAGGTGCCGGAGTGTGGCGACTAGGGGGATTTTCACAGTAAACTTCATTGCAGTGTTAACGTAAGCCTACTTATGACTAATAAATAAACAGTAAGTAAAGTGAAGTTTATTTATTAAATAAACTGTAAGTAAAGTGAAGTTTACTTATTAGCAAGGCTAACATTAACACTGCAATGAAGTTAGTGTGAAGATCCCCTAGTCGCCACACTCCGGCGCCTGTTCGGGTAACACTGAGGGAGAATTTAGCACCTGACCAGCACGTCTTTCGGACTGTGGGAGGAAACCGGAGCACCCGGAGGAAACCCACGCAGACACGGGGAGAACGTGCAAACTCCACACAGACAGTGACCCAAGCCGGGAATCGAACCCGGCTCCCTGGCGCTGTGAGGCAGCAGCGCTAACCCACTGTGCTGTCCCTTTACTTTTACTTTACTTTACTCATACAATCATCATAGAAACCCTACAGTACAGAAAGAGGCCATTCAGCCCATCGAGTCTGCACCGACCACAATCCCACCCAGGCCCTACCCCCGTATCCCTACATATTTTACCCACTAATCCCTCTCACCTACGCATCTCAGGACTCTAAGGGGCAATTTATTTTAGCACGGCCAATCAACCTAACCCGCACATCTTTGGACTGTAGGAGGAAACCGGAGCACCCGGAGGAAACCCACGCAGACACGAGGAGAATGTGCAAACTCCACACAGACGGCGACCCGAGCCGGGAATCGAACCCAGGCCCCTGGAGCTGTGAAGCAGCAGTGCTAACCCACTGTGCTACCGTGCCGCCCTGAGGATAAATAGGACCGTTGCCACTCAGACTACCTATTTACAGAACACACTGACAGCACTGTGTGTGTGTCTGTGCGCGCAAACTCTGCAGCCGGTGTCTCCAGTGACAGGACGAGAGGCGGGAAGCGGAGCCTTACCTTGCAGTTGCTTGAACCTTCCCTCCAGGACGCTGGAATACTGTGTTGAGTTGATGTACGCTGCGGGTGACAGAGGCGGTGTCACCGATCTCCTCTGCACCTCCATCTGATATCCCCCAGTTAAAAGCGAGGAGGTTCCAAACACAAAGTGAAACTTTTAAAAAAAAAGTTGGGGAGGGAGGGACGGTGGGGTGGGGGAGGTGGGGGGGGGGGGGGGGAAGGGAAAAGAATCCCCTTCGATCTGAAAGCCGGGATCCTTCGTCGATCTGGCCGCTGGATCTTTCATAGGGTGTACACCGGCAGCTTCTTTCCCTCCCGACTCAGACGTACTAAAGTGCTGAGCACTTTGGCTAAAGGGCCTCCAGCGTACAAAGGATTCCCTCCAGCATTTCTCCCTCTTTACTCGTGCGTGCGGATTCCAAAAGCAACCGCCGCCCGTCCTGCTCCTCGGGGCAGGCGCTGCCAGAATCTCTTAATCCAACGGTCGCCTTTCCTTTCCTTCGTTCAAGACGAACATTCCTCACGTCTCTCCCCCCCGCAACCACCCACCACACCCCCCCCCGGGCCCCCGCCACCACCTCAGCGAACTCCGGGAGAGACACCTCCGGCCACCAGCAACACTCGGGAGAAACTTGCTGTGCGTGTGTGTGTGTGCTCTCCGGGTTCAGTGCACACCTTGTGGAATATGCAAAGTGCCGACGACCAGTAGCTCTGGGCGGGATTCAGTCACTTACATCACGGAGCTGATTATCATGGCAGCAAAGGTAGCCCCGGATCAGTCCATTCCGCAAAGGTGCGCAGGGGGGGGGGGTGGGGGCGGAGGTAGGAGAGGCGGGGGGGGAAGGAAGGAAGGAAGGAAGGAAGAAAGGAAGAAAAAGTTACTCGGATGTATTGGACTCGGTCTTCAAGAGATCACACTGCAAACTCTGACTGGAGAAGCACCACGGGCTTCTGTGATCCAGCCTGCACACAAAGTGATCTTTCAAATGACTGGCAGTCCCCCTCGAGGCCGTCCCACGAGACCAAATAACACCTTGTCCTGAATATTTGTGGACTGACAGCACCAAACCCTGACTGTACCGCCCACACCTCTTTCTGAAGTTGGCAGCTTTCCTTTCTTCAGCCTCACTTCTCTGTTGATTTTTTTTTTATCCCTCTCTCTCTCTCTTTCCTCCCTCCAACCCCTCCCCCATCACTTCCTCCTCATGATCTCTTTTGACACATCACGCCAAACAGGGTGGCGAAAGGCCCTTTACAACCTCTTGAGTTGCCGTGGCTGATCCCCGCCCCCCGCCGCCCACCCCCACCCCACAAACCCCACACCCCAAGACAATTACCAACACGCGGAGTAAACTTCACCTGCCGTTTAGTTTTCCCCTTGAATCAGCACATGCTACTCTCCCACCGTCCTAACGAATGAGGTATTCTGAACGGCGCGGCAGCAGCTCTGCTGTGTGTGTGTGTTTTATTGTGATGTGGAAGGTGCCGGCGTTGGACTGAGGGTAAACACAGTAAGAAGTCTCACAACCCACCAGGTTAAAGTCCAACAGGGTTTATTTGGGTAGCAAAAGCCACACAAGCTTTCGGAACAGGCTGCCCCTTCGTCAGGGGCAGCGAAGAACCTGACGAAGGGGCAGCGCTCCGAAAGCTAGTGTGGCTTTTGCTACCCAAATAAACCCTGTTGGACTTTAACCTGGTGGTTGTGAGACTTCTGACTGTATCTGTTTTTGAGGTATGGTGGAATGTGGGTCACTATTATTTGTATGTAAACAATTATGTCAAATAATAGATGCCAGTGTGACTTGTTCCAGTTAAACAGCCCTCGGGGCTGTGCTTGATGCCTTTATAAAAGCTGCTATCGAGAGTAGCACTGAACCATTGCGCCAGGAGGTCCCAGATTCAATCCCCAGCCTTTGTTAGCCCACCTCAGTCGTGGCTGCAGCAAGGTTTAAAAGTTTATTTATCAGTGCTCACGAGTAGGCTTACGTTAACACTGCAATGAAGTTACTGTGAAAATCCCCTAGTCGCCCACACTCCTGTTCGGATACACTGAGGGAGAATTTAGCAGCTAACCGGCACGCCTTTCAGACTCAGTAAGAAGTCTCACAACCGCCAGGTTAAAGTCCCAACAGGTTTATCTGGAACCACGAGCTTTTGGAGCGCCGCTCCTTCATCAGGTGAGTGGAGACTGTATCCAACTGATGAAGGAGCGGCGCTCCGAAAGCTCGTGATACCAAATAAACCTGTTGGACTTTAACCTGGTGTTGTGAGACTTCTTACGGTGCCCCACCCCCAGTCCAACGCCGGCATCTCCAGATCATCTCCACGTCTTTCGGACTGTGGGAGGAAACCGGAGCACCCGGGGGGAAATCCACGCAGACACGGGGGGGCGGGGGGGGGGGAGAACGTGCAGACTCCACACAGGCAGTGACCCGAGCCAGGAATCGAACCCGGGTACCTGGCGCTGTGAGGCAGCAGCGCTAACCCAATGTGCCGCCGTGCTGCCAATGGGTGAATGGGTAAGCGGACGAGGTGGATAGGCAGGTGTCTTGAGTGCGTGCGATGGGGAGGTTGGTAAGTCGGGTGCTCGTGGGGGTAGTCAGCTGGTGGGGTTTAGCCCTGGGGTCGGAGGGGATGACCAGGTGATCAGAAAGGTGGTGGGGGTAGGATGGTCGGATGTGATTCTCAGACGATTTTGGCAGCTGTTAGGCCTGGTATTAAGCTGGCTAACAGGGTAAGTATCCAGTTAGGTTCCCCACATTTGGTCCAATTCTCTGCCCAAAGCTCAGGATCGGAGACAATTGAGGAGGGTCAAAGGCAGCGGGGAATCAGCCCCACTGTAAACTTAAACTTTCTGGCAAATTCCCACGTACACAGAATCACAACAGTGCAGAAAGAGGCCACTCAGCCCATCGAGTCTGCACCGACCACAATCCCACCCAGGCCCTATCCCTGTAACCCCTCATATTTACTCTGCTAATCCCCCTGACATCAAGGGGCAATTTAGCACGGCCAATCCCCCAACCCGCACATCTTTGGACTGTGGAAGGAAACCCACGCAGACACGCGAAGAACGTGCAAACTCCACACAGACAGTGACCCAAGGCCGGAATTGCACCCAGGTCCCGAGCACCGTGAGGCAGTAGCACTAACTACTGTGCCACCCATACATAGAATCCTTGCAGTTTAGAAGGAGACCATTTGGCCCATCGAGTTTGCACCGACCATAATCCCACCCAGGCCCTATTCCCGTAACCCCACGCATTTACCCTGCTAATCCCTGACACTAGGGTCAATTTAGCATGGCCAATCCACCTAACCTGCACATCATTGGACTCTAAGGGGCAATTTAGCAATGGCCAATCCACCTAACCTACACATCTTTGAACACTAAGGGGCAATTTAGCAATGGCCAATCCACCTAACCTGCACATCATTGGACTCTAAGGGGCAATTTAGCAATGGCCAATCCACCTAACCTACACATCTTTGAACACTAAGGGGCAATTTAGCATGGCCAATCCACCTAACCTGCACATCTTTGGACTCTAAGGGGCAATTTAGCAATGGCCAATCCACCTAACCTGCACATCTTTGGACACTAAGGGGCAATTTAGCATGGCCAATCCACCTAACCTGCACATCTTTGGACACTAAGGGGCAATTTAGCATGGCCAATCCACCTAACCTGCACATCATTGGACACTAAGGGGCAATTTAGCATGGCCAATCCACCTAACCTGCACATCATTGGACTCTAAGGGGCAATTTAGCATGGCCAATCCACCTAACCTGCACATCTTTGGACACTAAGGGGCAATTTAGCATGGCCAATCCACCTAACCTGCACATCATTGGACTCTAAGGGGCAATTTAGCATGGCCAATCCACCTAACCCACACATCTTTGGACGCGAAGGGGCAATTTAGCACGGCCAATCCACCTAACCTGCACGTCTTTCGGACTGTGGGAGGAAACCGGAGCACCCGGAGGAAACCCACGCAGACACGGGGGGAGAACGTGCAAACTCCACACAGACAGTGACCCGAGCCGGGAATCGAACCCGGGTCCCTGACGCTGTGAGGCAGCAGTGCTAACCCACTGTGCCACCAAAAAGGATTTAAAGAAAAATCCTCGGGGACTGAAATTCCACTGAGCACATGATCTTTGGACGATTCATGTAAAATTCCTGTGCTTGCTATTAACAGGTCATTAAACACCACAGGAATTATACGCCGTGCCCCAGAACTGCACCCAGGAGAAAGTATTTCTCTCCAGTTCCAATTAACTCAGTGGAAGCTTACACATTTACAGAACGTCAGGTGTTACAGGACTGTGACCCGCAGTAGGTTTTGGAAGCTGCAAGGGATAGTTTAGTTTATTTATTAGTGTCACACGTTCTTCTATTATTCTTCAGCAGATACGATAGTGGGTTTTAAGGGGGCGTCTTGTCAAATACATGAATAGGATGGGAATAGAGGGATACGGTCCCCGGAAGGGTAGGGGGTTTGAGTTCAGTCGGGGCAGCATGGTCGGTGCAGGCTTGGAGGGCCGAAGGGCCTGTTCCTGTGCTGTAATTTCCTTTGTTCTTTGTTCGAAGTAGGCTTACATTAACACTGCAATGGAGTTACTGTGAAATTCCCCTAGTCGCCACACTCCGGCGCCTGTATGGGTTCGCTGAGGGAGAACTTGGCACGGCCCAATGCACCCTAACCTGCACATCTTCGGACTGTGGGAGGAAACCGGAGCACCCGGGGGAAACCCACGCAGACACGGGGGGAGAATGTGCAGACTCCGCACAGACAGTGACCCGAGCCGGGAATCGAACCTGGTTCCCTGGCGCCGCGAGGCAGCAGCGCTAACCCGCTGTGCCACCGTGCCGCCCAACTCAAAATAAAGTCTATGTCTCTTTAACTTAATTTTGATGCCCCCATATTTAGATACATAGAATCCCTACAGTGCAGAAGGAGGCCATTCGGTCCATCGTGTCTGCACCGACCACAATCCCACCCAGGCCCTATCCCTGAGACCCCACACATATTTACCCCGCTAATCCCTCTAACATACGCATCCTGGGATACTAAGGGGCAACTTAGCCTGGCCAATTCACCTAACCTCCACCTCTTTGGGGCTGTGTGAGGAAACCAGAGCACCCGGAGGAAACCCACGCAGGCACGGGGGGGGGGGGGGGGGGGGGCAGACAGTGACTCACAGGGAATTGAATCCAGGTCCCTGGTGCCCTGAGGCAGCAGTGCTAACCCGCTGTGCCGCCCTCCGATATTCAGTCATCAAAACCATTAACGAATAGCCAATTATGGTTGCTGGGTGTCACCAAGCGACATGAATGGTCTGTACAGACCTTCCCCAGGATCGGAGGCACGGCCGTCTAGGACTTTGAAACCACCCCATATGTGAAGAGATTACGTACGCACAGTTTTAAAGTTGTTCTGGCTGAATGATAAGGCCTGATTTATGTAGCAAGCAGACACAGAGGCAGCCAAAGTGGCAGCTCCCCCGGGTGTGAATTCAGTGACAGGCTATCACAGCACAGGAACTGGGAAACACCCTCTTCAGCGACACACACCCCCTTTCAAAAGGGATTCTGCAATATCAAGATGCAGGGCTGTGTATCTTGTCCGTGATTACTCTCGACGAACGGAGTGGTAAATTCTCCATTGGCAGAGCAAAACACATGGTGGCACAGTGCGGGTTAGCACTGCTGCCTCACAGCGCCGGGGACCCAGGTTCGATTCCCGGCTCGGGTCACTGTCTGTGCGGAGTCTGCACGTTTTCCCCGTGTCTGCGTGGGTTTCCTCCGGGTGCTCCGGTTTCCTCCCACAGTCCGAAAGACGTGCTGGTTAGGGTGCTAAATTCTCCCCCAGTGTAACCCGAACAGGCGCCGGAGTGTGTGGCGACTAGGGGGATTTTCACAGTAACTTCATTGCAGTGTTAATGTAAGCCTTACTTGTGTCACTCATAAATAAACTTTAAAAAATGTTAAACCTTGTTTTAAAAGTCACATTTTTTGCAGTTTCATTGCCTGAGAATGAGAACTTGCACTCTGGGGAAGGAGTGCAGTGGTGGGAGAGGTGGGGAGGAGGGGGGGAGGGGGGGGGCGCAGTGGGAGGGGGGGGAGGGGTGCAGTGGGTGGTGAAGGGGTGCAGTGAGGGGGGGAAGGGGTGCAGTGGGGGGGGAAGGGGTGCAGTGGGGGGAAGGGGTGCAGTGAGGGGGGGAAGGGGTGCAGTGGGGGGGTGAAGGGGTGCAGTGGGGGGGGAAGGGGTGCAGTGGGGGCGGAAGGGGTGCAGTGGGGGGGTGAAGGGGTGCAGTGGGGGGGTGAAGGGGTGCAGTGGAGGGAAGGGGTGCAGTGGGGGGGGGAAGGGGTGCAGTGGGGGGGGGAAGGGTGCAGTGGGGGGGAAGGGGTGCAGTGGGGGGGGGGAGGGGTGCAGTGGGGGGGGAGGGGTGCAGTGGGGGGGAAGGGGTGCAGTGGGGGGGAAAGGGTGCAGTGGGGGCGGAAGGGGTGCAGTGGGGGGGGAAGGGGTGCAGTGGGGGGTGAAGGGGTGCAGTGGGGGGAAGGGGTGCAGTGGGGGGGTGAAGGGGTGCAGTGGGGTGAAGGGGTGCAGTGGGGGGGTGAAGGGGTGCAGTGGGGGGGTGAAGGGGTGCAGTGGGTGGTGAAGGGGTGCAGTGGGTGGTGAAGGGGTGCAGTGGGTGGTGAAGGGGTGCAGTGGGTGGTGAAGGGGTGCAGTGGGTGGTGAAGGGGTGCAGTGGGTGGTGAAGGGGTGCAGTGGGGGGTGAAGGGGTGCAGTGGGGGGTGAAGGGGTGCAGTGGGGGGAAGGGGTGCAGTGGGGGGGAAGGGGTGCAGTGGGGGGTGAAGGGGTGCAGTGGGGGGTGAAGGGATGCAGTGGGGGGGAAGGGGTGCAGTGGGGGGGGAAGGGGTGCAGTGGGGGGGAAGGGGTGCAGTGGGGGGTGAAGGGGTGCAGTGGGGGGTGAAGGGGTGCAGTGGGGGGGAAGGGGTGCAGTGGGGGGGGAAGGGGTGCAGTGGGGGGAGAAGGGGTGCAGTGGGGGGGAAGGGGTGCAGTGGGGGGGAAGGGGTGCAGTGGGGGGGAAGGGGTGCAGTGGGTGGTGAAGGGGTGCAGTGGGTGGTGAAGGGGTGCAGTGGGTGGTGAAGGGGTGCAGTGGGGGGTGAAGGGGTGCAGTGGGGGGTGAAGGGGTGCAGTGGGGGGAAGGGGTGCAGTGGGGGGGGAAGGGGTGCAGTGGGGGGTGAAGGGGTGCAGTGGGGGGGAAGGGGTGCAGTGGGGGGAGAAGGGTGCAGTGGGGGGAGAAGGGGTGCAGTGGGGGGGAAGGGGTGCAGTGGGGGGGGAAGGGGTGCAGTTGGGGGTGGAAGGGGTGCAGTGGGGGGGGAAGGGGTGCAGTGGGGGGGTTAAGGGGTGCAGTGGGGGGGTGAAGGGGTGCAGTGGGTGGTGAAGGGGTGCAGTGGGGGGGAAGGGGTGCAGTGGGGGGGGAAGGGGTGCAGTGGGGGGGGAAGGGGTGTAGTGGGGGGGGAAGGGGTGCAGTGGGGGGGAAGGGGTGCAGTGGGGGGGGGAAGGGGTGCAGTGGGGGGGGAAGGGGTGCAGTGGGGGGGGGAAGGGGTGCAGTGGGGGGGAAGGGGTGCAGTGGGGGGGAAGGGGTGCAGTGGGGGGGGAAGGGGTGCAGTGGGGGGGGAAGGGGTGCAGTGGAGGGGGAAGGGGTGCAGTGGGGGGGAAGGGGTGCAGTGGGGGGGAAGGGGTGCAGTGGGGGGGGAAGGGGTGCAGTGGGGGGGTGAAGGGGTGCAGTGGGGGGGTGAAGGGGTGCAGTGGGGGGGAAGGGGTGCAGTGGGGGGGAAGGGGTGCAGTGGGGGGGGAAGGGGTGCAGTGGGGGGGAAGGGGTGCAGTGGGGGGGGAAGGGGTGCAGTGGGGGGGAAGGGGTGCAGTGGGGGGGAAGGGGTGCAGTGGGGGGGAAGGGGTGCAGTGGGGGGGGAAGGGGTGCAGTGGGGGGGGAAGGGGTGCAGTGGGGGGGAGAAGGGGTGCAGTGGGGGGGAAGGGGTGCAGTGGGGGGAAGGGGTGCAGCGAGGGGGGGAAGGGGTGCAGTGGGGGGGGAAGGGGAAGGAGTGCATGGTGGCACGGTGGTTAGCACTGCTGCCTCACGGCACCAGGGACCCGGGTTCGATTCCCGGCTTGGGTCACTGTCTGTGTAGAGTTTGCATGTTCTCCCCGTGTCTGCGTGGGTTTCCTCCGGGTGCTCCGGTTTCCTCCCACAGTCCAAAAGATGTGCAGGTTAGGTGGATTGGCCGTGCTAAATTGCCCCTTCGTGTCGGGGGATTAGCAGGGTAAAGATGTGGGGTTATGGGGGTGGGTGGGATTGTGGTCGGTGCAGACTCGATGGGCTGAATGGCATCCTTCTGCACTGTAGGATTCGTATGGAGTGTGGGATGGGCTGGGGGAGGGAAGGAGTGCAGTTGGGGAGGGAGGGAGGGAAAGCGAACAGGATGCGCTGTTGGCTCGTACAGGCAGTTTTAGCACCCAGTTCCAGGCAGAAAAGGTGGCGGCGCCCTCTCCCTCCAGCCCCTATCATTGCTGGCGAGGTCCCCTCAACTGCGGGAAACACGCAGGCAGGGCCACCCCCCCGAGCGAGTCTCGCCTCTCGCTGGGTTCAATGCCCCACTGAAGGCCAGCCGGCTGCCCAAGGGCAGAGCAACAAAGATTAGACTGTCGTCTGAAATTCCGTCCTTTGCTTCTCGACCAGGACTGCGCTGACAACATAAAAAGAAAGGCAGCCTCTACGCAGCGCTGAAGAACACACGAATCCGGAGTCACCACGTTACCCCCTACTTGTTAACCCTCGGGGTTTAAAAGCTTACTGCCACATTCCTGCGGTCAGCTGCCGCACAGAACAAACAGTCTAAATTCCCAATCAATATTTAAGAATAGGTTCCGACCCTGTCCACATGGCTGGCTCACAGTGCTCTTCCCAAACAGGAATGCAGTTTAAAAACAGAATCTGCTCCATGATGTCGCCCACATTCAGTCACCGGCTGCCAGTTAATTGGCGCCTTGTCAGCAGCCACCTATTAGTGGGTCCGGTTATTTAAACTCGACATCTGCTCTCGGGATCTCCCAATCCCCTCCACAGGAATCCTACATGCTCCCTCACAAACCCGCTGTCAAAGCAGCAGAGGGTGGGCTGCTGGGGTCTAAGACATAACTGCATATCATATCCGCTGCTGCTGTTTCAAAGCTGCCTCGCCCCCGTAGCTTTGGCAAGCTCCACTTGCTCCCGGTTCTCACAGAATCCCTACAGCGCCAGGAGGCAGCCATTCGCCCCATCGAGCCTGCACCGGCAACTACTCTTTCTTTTCCCCCCAAATCTCTCCGTATCAGAGCGGCACGGGTGGGCACAGTGGGGTTAGCGCTGCTGCCTCACAGCGCCAGGGACCCGGGTTCGATTCCCGGCTCGGGTCACTGTCTGTGCGGAGTCTGCACGTTCTCCCCCCCGTGTCTGCGTGGGTTTCCTCCAGGTGCTCCGGCTTCCTCCCACAGTCCCAAAGATGTGCGGGTTAAAAAGTTTAGTTATTCGTCACGAGTAGGCTGACATTAAAACTTAATAGAGTTTATTTATTAGTCACAAGTAAAGCTTACATTAACACTGCAATGAAGTTTACACTTGAGGTGAACAATACTTTTCACTGTATGTTAATAATTTTGGCTTTTAAAAAGCGTTTAGGCAGTGACATGGGTAAGATGGGTATAGAGGGATAAGGGCCAAACGCGGGCAATTGGGACTAGCTTAGGGGATTTTTAAAAAAGGGGCGGCATGGACAAGTTGGGCCGAAGGGCCTGTTTCCATGCTGTAAACCTTTATGACTCTATGTGACAATAATAAATCAAATCAAATCAAGTTACTGTGGAAATCCCCGAGTCATCACACTCCTGCTCGATGACACTGAGGGAGAATTTAGCACGGCCAATGCACCCTAACCAGCACGTCTTTCGGACTGTGGGAGGAAGCCAGAGCGTCCGGTGGAAACCCACGCAGACACGGGGAGAACGTGCAGACTCCACACAGTTAGGTGGATTGGCCATACTAAATTGACCCTAGCATCAGGGGGACTAGCTAGGGTGAATGCCTGGGGTTATGGGGATAGGGCCTGTGTGGGATTGTGGTCGGTGCAGACTCGATGAGCCGAATGGCCTCCTTCTGCACTGTAGGGAGTCTATGATTTTATATCACCACAGCCTTCCTTTCGGGTTTAATCCCCTTTACCCCCAAATACAGTAACTCAGTAAGGCTACAATTGTTCTTTGCTCTGCCTCTCCTTTTCCTTAAAGTTTAATACTTTTAAGTTTATTTATTAGTGTCACAAGTCGGCTTACATTAACACTGCAATGAAGTTGCTGTGAAAATCCCCTAGTCGCCCACACTCCGGCGCCTGTTTGAGTTACACCGAGGGAGAATTTAGCACGGCCAATGCACCCTAACCAGCACGTCTTTCGGGCTGTGGGAGGAAACCGGAGCACCCGGAGGGAAACCCACGCAGACACGGGGAGAACATGCAAACTCCACACAGACAGTGACCCAACCCGGGAATCGAACCCGGATCCCTGGCGCTGAGAGGCAGCAGTGCTAACCCACTGTGCCGGGAATCGAACCCGGATCCCTGGCGCTGTGAGGCAGCAGTGCTAACCCACTGTGCCGGGAATCGAACCCGGATCCCTGGCGCTGTGAGGCAGCAGTGCTGACCCACTGTGCCGGGAATCGAACCCGGATCCCTGGCGCTGTGAGGCAGCAGTGCTAACCCACTGTGCCGGGTATCGAACTCGGATCCCTGGCGCTGTGAGGCAGCAGTGCTAACCCACTGTGCCGGGAATCGAACCCGGATCCCTGGCGCTGTGAGGCAGCAGTGCTGACCCACTGTGCCGCCGTGCCGGGAATCGAACCCGGATCCCTGGCGCTGTGAGGCAGCAGTGCTGACCCACTGTGCCGCCGTGCCGCCCCAATTTTCTGCAAACGCTTCCACGAAATCTCTCTCTTTGAATGATTATTCGCTTCCTCCCGCTCCTCACCGTTGCCATTCCTCTTGGCAGCGTTAGACATTCCGCTGTGTAAGTATAACTGTTACTGTCGGGTGAGTGTACCACAATGTGTGCTTAACTGTACAACAGAGACCACAGGGCCCCAGGTTTAATTCCTGGTCTGTGGTGAGCTAGCAGATCACACCACCGTGGCCTGCACTCCTGTCGGAGGCCACGCACTTAGTTGTGGCTTCGTAGGAAACTTACTACCGAGACAAGCACCGGAAGCCCGCCTCATCTGCTACAGCATCCTAAAAGTTGTTTAAAGTTTATTTATTAGTGTCACAAGTAAGGCTTACATTAACACTGCAGTGACGTTACTGTGAAAATCCCCTGGTTGCCCACACTCCGGCGCCTGTTCGGGGTAACACTGAGGGAGAATTTAGCACCCTAACCAGCAGGTCTTTCGGACTGTGGGAGGAAACCGGAGCACCCGGAGGAAACCCACGCAGACACGGGGGCGGACCCAGGGCCCGTTTCCATGCTGTAAATCGCTATGATTCCGCACAGACATTGACCCAAGCCGGGAATCGAACCCGGGTCCCCGGTTGTTGGAGCACGTGCAGACTCCGCACAGACAGTGACCCAAGCCGGGAATCGAACCCGGGTCCCTGGTTGTTGGAGCATATCCACTCCATCTGACGAAGGAGCTGTGCTCCGAAAGCTTATGGTATTTGCTACCAAATAAACCTGTTGGACTTTAACCTGGTGTTGTGAGACTTCTTACTGTGCTTACCCCAGTCCAACGCCGGCATCTCCACATGTTGGAGCATGTGCAGACTCCGCACAGACAGTGACCCAAGCCGGGAATCGAACCCGGGTCCCTGGCGCTGTGAGGGAGCCACCGTGCTGCCCTAGGGTCCAAAAAAAGGTCCCCACAGTTGTCTCCCACCCCCCCCCCCCATTGTACCACAAGAGAACCAAACTGCTGCATAATATCATCAACGAATGTTCCCAAAGCCAAAATGGGTTTAGAGTCAGAGAGGTTTACAGCATGGAAACAGGCCCTTCGGCCCAACTTGTCCATGCCGCCCTTTTTCT
>NW_027592353.1:0-56852 GCF_964213995.1 Mustelus asterias
GAGACAGGGGTGTCCTGAAGATTAGACTTTAATTCCTGGGGACCACAGAGCAATCCTGGAGGCTTGGCAACCCTAGTAATAGACATAGTGGGGACAAAGCCTTTGGTAATGGTCCCTGTACATTTTTTAGTTAGCTTTTGAAATGATACACTATGCTTTCCCTAAGCAGTCCTTTCACTAAAACAAGATTCCTGCCAATTATTTTTTAAAGTTTCAGTAAATGCATCAAAATATGATCAAGTTCAAATCTGGGCTTTTCATATTTAACAATTCATCTTCTTCTCCCTACAACATGGATTGGGCAGCTTTTCTTTGGGAATGTGAATAACATTGATGAGAAAGCAAAACTTAATGTCCATCTTCAGTCACCCTGAAGACATTAACTGTCAATAACACAGTGAGTGGGACTAGAAGTCTGATATAGGCCAGGCCAAGGGAATGAAGTAGATTGGTGTGCCATCTGGGGTTTTAAATCAAGCAGCGCTCCGAAAGCTAGTGGCTTGTGCTACCAAATAAACCTGTTGGACTTTAACCTGGTGTTGTGAGACTTCTTACGTTTTAAATCAAGCCAGCAGCTTTCACCTATCTGTACGTAATGAGGACAATAACTTCGAGTGAAAGGCTAATATCAGCAGAAATGTTAAGCTATATGAATGCTAAATGTAATCTTCAGTTAAGTATTTTTGTCGCCGCCATATGCCTCTGGATGAGCCGAAGAATTCATTTTTTTATTCACCTACAAGGTGCGGGCATCATTGGCTGGCCCAGCATTTCTTGCCTGTCCCTAACTGCCCTCCATTTCAGAGGGCATTTGAGAGTCAACCACATTGCTATGGCTCTGGAGCCAGACCAGGTAAGGATGGCAGATTTCCTTCCCCTAAGGACATTGGTAAATGGGTTTTTACGCAATCAACAATGGTTTCACAGACTTTTCATTCCAGATTTTTTATTGAATTCAAATTTCACCATCTGCTGGGGGATTTGAACCCAGGTCCCCAGATCTTGCCCTGGGTCTTTGGATTACTAGTCCAGTGGCAATACCACTGTGCCACTGCCCTCCCTTGCACTTCCCAGTCATTCACAATATCCCCCCCCCCCCCCCACCCCAGTCCTTTCATGTCCACAGCAAATCCAGAACCAAAACACAAAGGAAAACATGGAAAATCAGGCTGTGATTGGAGAGCGCTGAACACTTGTCAACCAAGTCCGTTGCAATGTTGGATCAAAATAAGCCTACGCTGCACTCATATGATGCACGTGGTAACATCAACTGGAGACTGTTGAAAGAATTATTTAAACAACTGGGTGATCTCCCTTGGCATTGCCCACTGCAAGTCTGAACAAAGCCCAATTCCCCTCAGGCTGCTCTGGTGTTGCTACGGTAAATCTGATAAGGATCAGAAGCATAATATGCTTCATCCAATGGTAGAATTATAAAACTGCAGGCATGGATGCAGCTTACAGAATGGTGATGCTCACCGTTAAGGAGTACCTAATGTACATAACAACTTCTATATGGGCTATCGATATATTCACCTCATTTGGTATGCTGCTCCACAATGCATTCTTCCCCACTTCTAACCATTTTTATTTCATTTTCAGCTTTTCTTCTGATTGTTTTCCCCTCCACTGCTGAGGGAGTGATTTACAGTTGGGTACAGTTCAATGGGGGGACCTTCATGACCTCACCCAACACAGCATTCATTCTTCATGTGTGAATCTAACCCGTAAACATCACGTAGCCATGGGAGTATCACCCAGTATCCACACACACACACACACATCATTAATTCATTAATGCCACCACTTAGGCAGAAATCAACTGTTACAGCAACGGATTCCCCTTCAGATTCTGGCTCAGTATTTAAAGACTGAGGCAACAGGCAAAATGTTGTTCTTAAATTATTGTGAATGCATTTGATATACAATTTATAGAATATGGAGATCTTTCCTGCAGGTGGGTCCATTTTTTACACATCCATGAGTGAATAGAATGCATTGGGTAAATGTATTCAATAATCTATCTGCTGTACGTTACGTGGGCAGATGTTGCCCAGGCATGAATTCAACCCATATTCTCCATGTATCAAGCCTGTTAATCGCAGCGGAGCAGCCTCCAATTCATTCTGACATCATAGATGATTCAATTAACATAGCAACAGGGAATGACTTATTATGGCATCATCACCTTAGAAACCCTATCAGTCATTCTTGCATGTTTGCCCAGTAAGAACATACAAGAGGATGCAGCCCAGGAAACTGTGCTGCACCACATTCACTCACAACCTGGTCATAATCTCCGAGCATTGTGATGGTCAAGGTTAAAGTTAAGTAAAACAGCAGAGACGGTCAGCACTTGGCTGTTATTCCAAATCTGTACTGTGAAAGATTTAAATTACCTTTATGGATTATGAGAACGTTCTAAGGGGAATGTGGCTTGACAGAGTGTAGACTGGTTGGTCATGCATGGAGAACATGCTGGGGACCAGTCCTTTCAGAATGCTGCTGCAACCTGGGGTTGCTCTGATCACACTCAACAGACCGTTTTCAATAACCATTGGAAAATGCACAACTGCCTCAATAGATAGATTACATGTTGCACAATCCTTTGCTATTGGATTAAATAGTTTACTGAGGCCATGCACCAGAAACAGATTTTGGTTTTTTTTTTACAATGTTCTGGTATTTGCTCACATCGGGTGGGTATGGGGGTGGGGGAGGGGTTAAATGCAATCTTTTTTTGGGGCGAGGGGTTGAAATTATTAGAAGCTGGGGCAATAAGGCCACAATCCAGTTTCAATCCAGTTGAGGCCAGAAACTGAGTGAACTGTTAAACTTACTGATTGGACTTTACCTTCTGTGTCTCAATAAACTGTGATGCTTGAGGACAGAAGGTTGGGGGGGATGTTGGGAGGGGGGGGGATGTTGGGAGGGGGGGGGGGGATGTTGGGAGGGGGGGGGGGGGATGTTGGGAGGGGGGGGGGGGATGTTGGGAGGGGGGGGGGGGGGGGGGGGGATGTTGGGAGGGGGGGGGGGATGTTGGGAGGGGGGGGGGGGATGTTGGGAGGGGGGGGGGGAGTTTGGGAGGGGGGGGGGGGATGTTGGGAGGGGGGGGGGGATGTTGGGAGGGGGGGGGGGGATGTTGGGAGGGGGGGGGGGATGTTGGGAGGGGGGGGGGATGTTGGGAGGGGGGGGGGATGTTGGGAGGGGGGGGTGGGTGTTGAGGGGGGCAGGTTGGAGGGGGAGGGGGGTATTGGAAGGGGGAGGGTGTTGGAGGGGGAGGATGGTGTTGGAAGGGGGTGTTGGAGGGGAAGGGGGGGTGTTGGAGGGGAAGGGGGGGGTGTTGGAGGGGAAGGGGGGGTGTTGGAGGGGAAGGGGGGGTGTTGGAGGGGAAGGGGGGGTGTTGGAGGGGAAGGGGGGGTGTTGGAGGGGAAGGGGGGTGTTGGATGGGGGGAGTGTTGAAGGGGGAGGGGTTGTTGGAGAAGGAGGGAGGTGTTGGAAGGGGAGGTGTTGGAGGGGAGGGAGGTGTTGGAGGGGAGGGGGGTGTTGGAAGGGGGAGGGTATTGGAGGGGGCGGGTGGAGTGTTGGAGGGGGAGGGGGTGCTGGAAGGGGGGGGGGGGTAGTTGTTGGAGGGGGAGGATCCCATTGCAATATCAGCCACAACAATTTTGTTACTGTATACTTATGTGTGTGTGTGTACTTTTTGTTTTCTACCTTGGTCATTGAAATTGCTCCTTTTTCTTCAGCAATGAATTCAGAAAGAGAGGCAGATCGTTGAAAATCTTGGCGGATTTTGCTAAAACCATACAGGTTCAGCTGCCGAATGAAACTTTTCATGCAGTCAGTTTCAAAGATCCTAGAGGGACCACGCCGCTCCAGCACCTCTTTCTTAAAGGACTCCTCATCTATAACTACACAGTTCCCACCATCGTCCCACCGGATGGATGCAAACTGATCGCTCTCAACGATTTTCCAGAGTTTTTTCGGGAAGGTAAGTGACATAAGGTCAGTGTCACCTACCTCCTCGTAGTAGACCAGCCGGGGTCTTTTTAAAACCGATTCCTCAGTCAGGGCTTGGAGGGCATTCTCTTCTAATATTGTCCTCAGCTCTGAATCCCCCGCTGCAGTCTGGTCACAAGCAGGACCGGCTGAAGATCTCTCATGTGTCTTGCCCTCGGAAGACTGGCTGACTTCTTTAAGGTCCAAGGAGCCCGGGTCCCCCGCTGTGGAGTCACCCTCTGTGTCGCTGTCCTTTTCCACTTTGATGGCTTTCTGGAGTGCAGACATGTCTCAGTTCTTTTTCTGTTTGGAGTAGTTTTGGAGGGGGGGGGGGCGGGGGGGGGAAGAAGGGGAGGGGGAGGTTTCTTTTTTTCTTTTAAATTGTTAACTTGAAGGTGTCCCCCTTGCTGTGCCCAGTCTCAATCACAGGCTTGAACGGCGCTGGTTTATGTTGAGCCACAACAGAAGCTGCCACTGGCTGGACAGAATAAGTTGAGTGATGTGTGGCTTAAAAAACATCGTGAGGAGTTCCACGTCGTCATAAAACAAAACCGCCAACGCGCTCAGAGCCGTCACAATGCACTTTGCCACAATCCACTGGCCGTCACAATCAGGAAACCTTCACCCTGTCCCCTTGGAAAAATGTTACATCCCCCTCCTCCCCCCCCCGCCGCCCCATCTCCCTGCTTTCAAACAAGGACAGCAATGTCTGTGTGCATTGGCACCCACTCAGCTCACACTCACTGAACATGCGGCCCTGTCACAAGAAAAAAAAGACAGGAGCCCAATTCACATGTCCTCCCCCCCCCCCCCCATCATAATTGACCTATTTGATCAGGGAGCCTGTTTCTGGAGATCAAGACAGCCAATTGGTGCAGTTAAACATGGAGATGCTTGTGAAGCTCTGTGCAAATTGGTATTAACTGCATCGGCTGCTAATAGACCTTAGCCACATCGTTCCTGAACTTTTACTGTCCTCACCAATATTTGGACACTAGTGCCCTAACAAAACCTGAAATTCCAAGGCACACATGGGCAAGACCTCCGCTGCAGGAATGCAACTGTTCTATATTTAAGGGCGGCACATTGGTTAGCACTGCTGCCTCACAGCACCAGGGACCCGGGTTCGATTCCCGGTTTGGGTCACCGTCTGTGTGGAGTCTGCACGTCCTCCCCATGTCTATGTGAGTTTCCTCCGGGTGCTCTGGTTTCCTCCCAGAGTCCAAAAGATGTGGGGGTTAGGTGGATTGGCCATGCTAAATTGCCCCTTAGTGTCAGGGAGACTAGCTAGGGTAAATGCATGGGATTATGGGGATGGGGCCTGAGTGGAATTGTGGTCGGTGCAGACTCAATGGGCCGAATGGCCTCCTTCTGCACTGTAGGATTCTATAGGATTCTTGCTGCTAATAGGCCTTGGCCAAATCGTACCTGAACATTTGCTGTCCTCAGCAATATTTGGACACCGGTGCCCTAACAAACCGTCCACTGAAATTCCAAGGCACACATGGGCAGCACCTCAACTGCAGGAATGCAATTATTCCAGAAGTCCCACTTCAGATCACTTTAACAGTTGAAGGCCCAAGCACCATTATTTAGCACTGCCTGTTAAAAACTTGATTCTCATTTTGTTTCCTTGTAGAACTACAAAATAATGGCAACATCCTGGGCCACGTGGTCATATCCCGCTGCAGCATCTTAGTGGCATCCTGCTCTTGCAGCGAATGCAAACTGGGCAACTTGAGTCTCACCACCAGCTCTGCTTTAATGTTTTATGGGTGGCACAGTGGTTAGCACTGCTGCCTCACAGCGCCAGGGACCCGGGTTCAATTCCAGCCTCGGGTCACTGTCTGTGTGGAGTTTGCATGTTCTCCTCATGTCTACGTGGGTTTCCTTCGGGTGCTTCGATTTCCTTCCACACTCCTAAGATGTGTAGGTTAGGTGGATTGGCCGTGCTAAATTGCCCCTAAGTGTCAGGGGAATTAGCAGGGTAAATATATGGGGTTGAGGGGATGTTGCCTGGATGGGACAGTTGTCGGTGCAGGCTCGATGGGTCGATTGGCCTCCTTCTGTACTGTTAGGTCTCTATTCTATGTCAGAGCTGGCTACCATAGAACCATAGAAAATTACAGCTCAGAAACAGGCCTTTTGGCCCTTCTTGTCTGTGCCGAACCATTTTTTGCCTGGTCCCACTGACCTGCACTTGGACCATATCCCTCCACACCCCTCTCATCCATGAACCCGTCCAAGTTTTTCTTAAATGTTAAAAGTGACCCCGCATTTACCACTTTATCCGGCAGCTCATTCCACACTCCCACCACTCTCTGCGTGAAGAAGCCCCCCTTAATATTCCCTTTAAACTTTTCTCCTTTCACCCTTAACCCATGCCCTCTGGTCTTTTTCTCCCCTAGCCTCAGCGGAAAAAGCCTGCTTGCATTCACTCTATCTATACCCATCAAAATCTTATACACCTCTATCAAATCTCCCCTCAATCTTCTACGCTCCAGGGAATAAAGTCCCAACCTATTCAATCTCTCTCTGTAACTCAGCTTCTCAAGTCCCGGCTACGTTTTGAGATATTGCGGATTTTACACTATATAAGTGTTGTAGGTAAGAAACCTCTGACACTATCAGTGGATCAAAATGCAGGTTTATTTTCACAATTGTGGGAGACGTGAGGTTCCTAACATTGGACCCCCAAACGTCTCATCAAATATGAGTTAAGAACAGAGTTTTATACCTCTCGGTCCCGCCCCTTGTTATAAATTTTTACTGTCTATAATGCATGGTCAGATTCCCGCTGTATGAGCAATCTCCAAGGCCGCGATCGTTCATCACTGCCTTGAAACAATATCACAGGTTTTGCACAAACAAGTTAATCTGATATACATTCAGGAGACAACGGTTTTCCCTTATCTGGTCCGAATGTAAGAAACAATGAATTCTAACCAAAACAATGAATTCTAACAAAAACAATGAATTCTACCGCACTTCTCATACAAGCTCTAAATATCACAGAGGTCACTTTGAGTTTTGAAGTTTATTAACCCATTCCCGACTTCAATAAGATTGTAATTTAAGTTTGGCTTCAGAGAACCACACTGAACAGAACTTTACACTGTTACATTGTAATGTCACCTTCCCTCTATGGATCAGCCTGAGACCTCCAGGTAAACATAGAAACATAGAAAGAAACATAGAAAAACTACAGCACAAAACAAGCCCTTTGGCCCCACAAGTTGTGCCAAACATATCCCTACCTTCTAGGCCTACCTATAACCCTCCATCCTATTAAGTCCCATGTACTCATCCAGGAGTCTCTTAAAAGACCCTATTGAGTTTGCCTCCACCACCACTGACGGCAGCCGATTCCACTCGCCCACCACCCTCTGTGTGAAAAACTTCCCCCTAACATTTCCCCTGTACCTACCCCCCAGCACCTTAAACCTGTGTCCTCTCATAGCAGCCATTTCCACCCTGGGAAAAAGCCTCTGAGAGTCCACCCAATCTATGCCTCTCAACATCTTATATACCTCTATTAGGTCTCCTCTCATCCTACATCTCTCCAAGGAGAAAAGACCAAGCTCCCTCAGCCTATCCTCATAAGGTATGCCACTCAATCCAGGCAACATCCTTGTAAATCTCCTCTGCATCCTTTCAATCTTTTCCACATCCTTCCTTAATGAGGCGACCAGAACTGAGCACAGTACTCCAAGTGGGGTCTGACGAGGGTCTTATATAGCTGCATCATTATCCCCGGACTCCTAAACTCAATCCCTCGATTGATAAAGGCCAGCACACCATACGCCTTCTTAACCACCTCCTCCACCTGCGGGGCCGATTTTAGAGTCCTATGGACCCGGACCCCAAGGTCCTTCTGATCCTCTACAGTACTAAGAGTCTTTCCCTTTATATTGTACCCCTTCATCCCATTTGACCTTAAACATTAAAGATCTCACCAACCTGGTTGGAGGAAGAGTTTGACTGGACTTTTGGCCACCATTCTTTCCTAAGCCCTAACCATCAATGCAGATTAACCGGCTGACACATCAATACCTGCTTCTTCTGGCTGGGGAATCTAGAACAAGCAAAGGAGTTGACCAATTAAAACTGAGATGAGAAGTCACTTCACTCAAAGGATTTTGAATCTTTGGAATTTTGGACCTCAGAGCATTTTCTGTACCTCAGAGCGGCACTGTGGCACAGTGGCACTGCTGTGCCTCACAGCGCCAGGGACCCGGGTTCAATTCCGGCCTTGGGTCACTGTCTGTGTGGAGTTGGCATATTCTCGCCATGTCTGAGTGGATTTCCTCCGGGTGCTCCAGTTTCCTACCACACTCCAAAGATGTGCAGGTTAGGTGGATTGGCCATGTTAAATTGCCCTTTAGTGTGAGGGGGATTATCGGGGTAAACACGTGGGGTTACGGGGATAGGGTCTGGTTGGGATTGTTGTCTGTGCAGGCTCGATGGGCCGAATGGCCTCCTTCTGCAGGAAGGATGAGGAGAAATTACAAGGATTGTGAATCTTCAGAATTGTGTAACTCAGAGGGTTGTGGATGCTCACTCCATCACTGGTTATATTTAAGGCGGGGATGGACAGATTTTTGGTCTTCCAAGGGAAATGGGGACTGGGTGGAAAAGTGGAGTTGAAGCCCAATTAGCCACAGTAGTATTGAATGGCAGAGCAGGCTTGACAGGCTGTGATCTACTCCTGCTCCACTAAATGTACAGATTTGTACCAGGAAAATAAGGTTTTTTCTCATTGCCAGCTCAGTTTCACTTAATTCTGTCCTTATACCTAACATCATAACTGGAGGATTTCTATGAATGGTTTTTCTTCCAAGTCCAGAAGTGCTTCCTTGGAAGTCCACACATGGAAACTGGTGACACCCAGCTTCGCTTCACTCTGCCCCTTTATTACTTCACTCCGTACAGTTTATCTGGTAACCGGTTCACAGGAGCTGAAATTTGCCAAAAGATATCCTGCAGTTAAACACTGGGAAAGACTGAGGCCATTGGCTTTGGCCTGAGTCATTTGCACATGAATTAATTTACTTTTTTCAGCCAAAATGAACTAGCCTGTTCACAATTTCAGCATCCTGTTCATGCCAGCTTACCTGGTCTGGCCATTATGTGACTCCAAATCCATAGCAATGTGGTTGACTCTTAAATGCCCTGAGGGATGGGCGATAAATGCTGGCTCAGCCAGCGATGCCCACATCTCATAGGCAACGCGGTGGCACAGTGGTTAGCACTGCTGCCTCATAGCGACAGGGACCCGGGTTCAATTCCGGCCTTGAGCGACAGTCTGTGTGGAGTCACCACGTTCGCCCCGTGTCTGTGTGGGTTTCCTGCGGTTGCTCTGGTTTCCTCCCACAGTTCAAAGATGTGTGGGCTAGGTGGATCGTCCACGCTAAATTGACCCTTCGTGTCAGGGGGATTAGCAGGGTAAATACGTGGGGTTATGGGGATAGGGCCTAGGTGGGATTGTTGTTGGTGCAGCCTCGATGGGCCAAATGGCCTCCTTCTGCACTGCAGGGATTGTATGATTCTATAATAAAAAAGAAGATTGGTGGCTCTTTATTGTTGACGACTAACTTGTGGAAGTAGTCACAATGAAAATCTTTCATAATTTTAAATAACATCATTAAATCTCGTCAGCTTTCTTTGGAGCACTATTTACCAATAATGTAATTAACTCACTCATAATGGCTGAAAATAATCATTCAGCAACACAATGGGTTTCTGAAAGCAAAACCCAAATCAGTATTTCTAGTCTCTTCAACACCATTATTAGATGTTTTGTACAGGCTGTACAAAAACAGGCTTTGCAGAATATAACAGCAGAAATCAATTACCTCACGGTAAATTCTGCAGAATATTTAGCAAGTCTCTTTCTTCTTGACAATTATAACTCTCAGGTACTACGTATGATCAAATGGAACCCTTCATTACCCATGGACCTGGAAAACAGAATAGTTCCTCAAACCTGGCTATGCCATGCTGTCCTTTTCAAAGTGAAAGTTAAAGGAATGATGCTGTAAGGGTTAAAGAGCAGGGTGGTCAAAATAAGGAACAACTCATATTCATACAGGGCCCTTTAATGTACAATGTCTCAAGGAGCTTCATGTAATTAGATAAAGCAAATTGGCACCGAGCCAGAGAGGATATCGATTTTGATTTATTATTGTCACCATGTATTGGGATACAGTGAAAGATATTGTTTCTTGCATGCTATACAGACTAAGCATACTGTTCATAGAGTACAAAGGGGAGAAGGAAAGGAGAGGGTGCAGAATGTAGTGTTACAGTCATAGCTAGGGTCTAGCGAAAGATCAACTTAACATAAGGTAGGTCTATTCAAACGTCTGATGGCAGCAGGGAAGAAGCTGTTCTTGAGCCGGTTGGTACGTGACCTCAGACTTTTGTATCTTTTTCCCGATGGAAGAAGGTGGAAGAGAGTATCTCCAGGGTGCGTAGGGTCCTTAATTATGATGGCTGCTTTTTTGAGGCAACGAGAAGTGTAGACAGAGTCAATGGATGGGAGGCTGGTTTGAGTGATGGACTGGGCTTCGTTCACAACCCTTTGTAGTTTCTTGCAGTCTTGGTCAGAGCAGGAGCCCAGACCAAGCTGTGATACAACCAGAAAAAATGCTTTTTATGGTGCATCTGTAAAAGTTTGTGAGAGTCGTAGTAGACATGCCAAATCTCCTTAGCCTCCTAAGAAAGTAGAGACATTGATAGGTTTTGTTAACTATAGCATTGGCGTGGAGGGACCAGGACAGGTTATTGGTGATCTGGACACCAAGAAACCTGAAGCTCTCGACCATTTCCACTTCATTCTCGTTGATGTAGACAGGGGCATGTCCTCAACTACGCTTCCTGAAGTCGATGAAAATCGCCTTCATTTTGTTGATGTTGAAGGAGAGATTATTGTCGTTGTACCAGTTCACCAGCATCTCTCTTTCCTGTACTCCGTCTCCGTCATTGTTTGAGATCTGACCCACTATGGTGGTGTTATCAGCAAACTTGAAAATCGAGTTGGTGGGGAATTTGGCCGCACAGTCATAGGTGTATAAGAAGTATAATAGAGGGCTGAGGACACAGCCTTGTGGGGCACCGGTGTTGAGGATGATCGTGGAGGAGGTGTTGTTGCCTTTCCTTACTGATTGTGGTCTATGGGTTAGGAAGTTCAGGATCCAGTCGCAGAGAGAGGAGCCGAGCCCCAGGCCACAGAGTTTGGAGATGAGTCTGACATAGATGTCTTTGTTATCTAGGTGTTCCAGGGTTGAGTGCAGGGCCAGGGAGATGGCTTCTGCTGTGGACCTGTTGCGGCGGTAGGCAAACTGTAGTGGATCCAGGGAATCTGGGAGGCCGGAATTGATTTGTGCCATGACTAACCTTTCGAAGCACTTCATAATGATGGATGTCAGAGCCACCGGACGATAGTCATTGAGGCACGCTGCCTGGCTTTGAGTTGGTACTTTGATGATGGTCATCTTCTTGAAGCAGACTATGGCCAAAGATGTGCGGGTTAGGTTGATTGGCCAGGTTAAAAATTGCCCCTTAGAGTCCTGAGATGCGTAGGTTAGAGGGATTAGCGGGTAAATATGTGGGGATAGGGCCTGGGTGGGATTGTGGTCGGTGCAGACTCGATGGGCTGAATGGCCTCCTTCTGCACTGTAGGGTTTCGATGATTTCTATGAGATAGGGACCTCAGATTGTTGTAAAGAGAGGTTGAAGATGTCTGCGAATACCCCTGCCAGCTCGACCGCACAGGATCTGAGTGCTCGTCCGGGTACCCCATCCGGGCCAGTCGCTTTCCGTGGGTTGACCTTCAAGAAGGCTACTCTGACATCTGCAATGGTGACCCCAGATACAGGTTCATCCGGGAATTCCAGGGTGGAGGGTGTGCTCTCGCTGACCTCTTGCTCAAAATGGGCGTAGAATGCATCAGCTCATCAGCGAGGGGTGCGTTGGAGCTGGCGATTTTACATGCCTTCATCTTGTAGCCTGTTAAGTTTTGCAGACCTTGCCATAGTCGGCAGGGGTCAGTGCGGCTAGCCTGGGACGGTACTATCTTCTGGCATCTTTGATGGATCTCCTTAGATCATATCTGACTTTCTTGCATAGATGTGGAGATGCCGATATTATCTCCACCCATATTATCTGTACCTTTTAAGACCTGGCTGGCTGTAGAGATTTGCATTCTAATTAGTATTCTGTAACTTGATTTCTGTGTCTGTGTACTGTTGGAGAACAGATAACTACTCCATCTGACGAAGGGGCATCACTCCGAAAGCTTATGGTATTTGCTACCAAATAAACCTGTTGGACTTTAACCTGGTGTTGTGAGACTTCTTACTTTCTTGCATAGGTCAGGATCGCCTGACTTGAACGCTTCAAATCTGGACTTCAGCAAGCAGTGGATATCCCTGTTCATCCATGGTTTCCAGTTGGGAAACACACAGATTTGCTTCTTTGGCACACGGTCTTCTACACACTAATGAAGTTGGTTACTGTAGTGGCATACTCATTCAGGCTGGTCGCAGAGTTTTAAATACTGATCAGTCCACTGACTCCAATTGATCGACATCAATTGTATGCTTAATCAACAATTTCATTGTTATTTTATCAAATACCAGGATGGTAGAAGGCAAGCCAGATGGACCTTGGTCTCTTTTCATCCAGCAATTCTGTTCCTATTGCAAGTTCAGAACAATTTTCAGGTAGTTTGTGTATAACCCAATTTAAAAGATCGGTGTTAGCAGGCTGGAATGTCACATGGGAGTCAACTGTCGTCATGTTACCAACATGTGTTTGCTCAGTGGAAAACCCACTCTGCTATTCATAGGTGGTATAATACAGGAAGCAGCAAAAAGTCTGAGATCACAGACCAACCCTTGTCTGTATAGCGCACAAGAAACAATACTTTTCACTGTATACTAATACATGACAATAATAAATCAAATCAAATCAGCCTAAATCAGGTGCGGCATGGTGGCACAATGATTAACACTGCTGCCTCACAATGCCAGGGACCCGGGTTCAATTCCCAGGTTGGGTCACTGTCTGTGTGGAGTCTGCGTGGGTTTCCTCTGGGTGCTCCGGTTCCCTCCCACACTCCAAAGAAGTGCGAGTTAGGTGGATTGGCCATGCTAAATTGTCCCTGAGTGCCGGGGGACTAGCTAGGGTAAGTGCATGGGGTTATGGGGATAGGGCCTGGGTGGGATTGTCTCAATGGGCCGAATGGCCTCCTTCTGCACTGTAGGATTCTATAAATAAATGAGGTTAGAGAGATCACTGGTAATAGGCCTGGATTATTTATTAATTTTGAAGTTTGGAGCATTCGTGATTACCTGAATCACCCTCCTGTTATGCTGCAGCCTCCCATAACCTGTATCTCTTACTGCAGGTCTGAGCTGCTCTGCCCCATTTTCCATGCTCTCAAAGAGCGAGTTGCCAGTCAGGACACTGATCACGTGGGCAATTTAGCAACTGCCTTGAGTTGATCAAAATGGATCAGAGTTCCCACCGACATGGGGCATGCACTACCCACCCCCTGCCCCGCCCCCCAACCTGATGTACCCTTGAGGGCAAAATCTGAGCCAATGTGTGCATAGTGCTGGTTTCTGATAAAGGAACAGAATTCAGAAACATTTAGTTATTTTATTTTTACTGAACGTAAAGCAGCATGTACACAATACACATTCACAGATATTACGCAAATATTATTACACAAAAGAAAACAAAACACAAAATGTCAATCTCTGGTCCAACAATAAGTATTTACTATTCTACACAAAATGATTGCACTTTTCCTTCTCAGGCCTGCTGAGAGTTCCTACTTTGCTCCCTCTCCTCCTTGATCAACACACGAATCTGCGCTGCTGAAGGCTTAGAAACTTTTAGGTTTGAAATACTTAACACATCATACCCGTTTACATAACCATTTCATATAGAAAGCACAATTCCCACCCTCCTCTCCCCCTGCAACAGTTTAAGTTTTGGTAAAAACTACATATTGGATATTCATAAAATTAACTTAGTAATACAATTTGAAACAGGAACGACATCTTTTTTGGGGATCCTTGCCATCATATGTGTTGATTTTTTTCATGATGATCCAAGGGAGCTAATCTAGATATAGGTGGCTTGTCAGATGATTCAAGAGTAATTTAAAACGGTAGGCGAAATGAACAAGAAAAGTTTCAATATAACAGCAGCAATGTTGCATTGTGAAACACTGTCTGCAAAACTGGCTAATTTAGGGCAGATAAAATGATTTTTAAAAAGTTGCTACATGAGATGACATCCCAAAACTCAAGACAATTCTGTACAGAAACGACCGATTCACAAGGCCAGAAAATGATAAATCTTTCCTTCAGTGACTGACAATCACTGCTCAAAACATACAGGGATAATTTTCAATTGCAATCTGGTGGAGCGTGACTTTTCCCAATAACGGTGGAAGCTGCCCACTTTATCATCCTGTTGAAATCATTGCACTGAAGATCAGGCACAGCAGGTTAGGAAAAAGTCCATTAGGTTAATGTGACCCCAATGGTGTTCATATGCAGCACCGCCTGCACATACCAGTGATACATTGCGGGGGGGGGGGGGGATTATCTCGTCCCGCCTGCCACAGGAATCATAGTGGGCCTGGGGGGGGGGGGGGGGGGGGGGGTGCAGACCATGCTAAGGTCCATTGACCTCAGGCGGGGCTTTCCGGTTTTGGATTGAGCGCGACTGGAAAAATCCCACCCAATAAAAATCAGAAGGGAAAACATGAAGGGCGAGATATTGGGATCCTAACAATAAAACAGCTTTTAGTGATGAAATGTTAGTATAGATGACAGACACAGACAGGATCTCCAAAAGTACGTCTTGATATAAACTCAGAAA
Organism: Mustelus asterias; assembly: GCF_964213995.1. Classification (NCBI taxonomy): domain Eukaryota; kingdom Metazoa; phylum Chordata; class Chondrichthyes; order Carcharhiniformes; family Triakidae; genus Mustelus; species Mustelus asterias. The sequence continues at coordinate 14,902 of NW_027592353.1, forward strand.
CAGCTTTGAAGCCACCAGAAGTTTTATGATTTAAAAAAAACTACAGTGAACCCTACTATAGTGTTGCCCAGCTGTAGTATCACTTTTCTTGTGATCACTCTAAAGACCAAATCAACTTTCTAAATTCAGGTCAGTCAACTGATAATCTCATGGGAGGTCAGGCAGCATCTGTGAGAGGTCACAGAACTGAAATATTCGCCGGAATTCTACCGCCCCGCCTGCCACGGAATTGGAGCGGGCAACGGAAATGTCTGTTGACCTCGGGTGGGAATTTCCAGTCTCGCTCAAGCGAGACTGTAAAATCCCACCCATCAACTCTGCCTCTCTCTCTCGCCACAGATGCTGCCCAACCTGCTGAGCATTTTCAGCATCTTCTGTTTTCATGTCTGATTTTAAGCATCTGAAGTATGTTGGCTTGGATTGTTTGGAAAGGTGAGATAATTAGAAACTTAAGATAGCAGACAATTAGATACCTTTTCACAATTTAGCCAGGCTGGGTTGATGCAAATTAAATGTAGCTTTCCTTAAGTTCACTGCACAGTTTTAGACAATTCAAGATTTGGAGATTGTAGCCGCAAATTTAAGGAAACAGAGTGCAAGTCACTTCATCAGAGATTGTCTACATTAAATAGAATTTTACTTTTCTTTTCCAATCACAATAGAATTTTGCAGGAGGATCATAAGATTGATAGGGCAAATTTTGCAAAGTTAACTCCTGTCTTGGACTGAGATTAACAGTACTGAGTCAGTCACTCAAGATTAGTTGACAATGATGTAGAACAGTTAACTACAGTATTTAAACAGGAAATAGGGCCATTTTATGAACCGCAGTTGAAATAAAAGCATTAAAAAAAGAACCATGATCTCACTGAAAGGCACAGCAGTCTTAAGGAGCCATACAGTTCATTCCTATTTCTTAGGTTCTTACAACACGGTACACAAATTTCATATAATGCAGACATATAAAATTACAAGAACAGATGCTTTGAAACTGGTTTTTGACCTTTGATGCATTGCTAAAGGGACTCATCATTTGGCTCCTTCTGTATCAATAATACCGTACCGTTTCCATAAACCTCAATAAGCTACAATATCTTCCAAACAATCAGAGCATGTGTAAATATCTCAAACCCCATAATATCATTTAAAATGCTTTAGACAGCCATAAACCCCATCACTTTCCATTTACAGATCTAAGCAAGCAGATGTTTCAGTCTCCATTCAAAGAACACACACCCATTAGATCTAGGAGGGGAGCACTGTAGGCTTTGATATATTACAGCAGTCTCTTACATTGCATCCAGCACCTAACCAGGCCCAAACATCCTTTGACAAGGGCAGGTGTTAATTCGACAGGTATTTAAGTTACTCAAAATGTATGATATGCCCTTCACTGGGATTAAACTGGTACCCAATGGTATTGGGTAATGCATTTTAACATGTTACACAACAAAATAGTTATTCAAATTTTTGTTCATGCATTAAAAAGTTACATTTACTTCCTACACAACATGTATTATTGCACTCCATGTCTTTGTTAGGATTAAGACCAAGAACAATGCAATGCATCGGGCACACAGAGAAAATATATTCTTTTCCCTGGATACACAAGAAGCATTCCTAATCCTCTTTCCAGGAAGATTCTCATTAAAAAGGGAGATCATTATACACATGGGTGGTTGCAAACACGTAGTACTATAGAGGTCTCTGTTAAATTACTGAGTCCAGGTTTATAATATTTGAATGGCTTGTCTTCCGTGGAAGGAAAATATTCTAACAAGCTGTGATGAACAGACCCGAATACGTTTTCTGTAAAGACTCAGCACAATGAAGAGGATCAGGCTGAACCAGTATTTTAAAAAAAGCTGCTTCTGTATTTCATGTGAAGCGCTGACTTAAGGTTATTCCCCTAAACATGTGTAAGCACTGCAATCAAAACAGAACTTCAACTGAAGTTGTAAAGTGACTGCATGGATTATCCAATGGTAAATAAAGAATACAGAAGTTTGCCTTTAATTGTCTATTTATAGTAAACAGACATAGATCACCTGCAAGGGGGAAAAGGATGGAGGAACATTTCCAGTTCCTCAGTTCTGAAAAGTCATAACCGTTGCTCCCAATTGTCACTGCAGGCAGACTGGTAATTTGAGCTTTCCCTACCCCATCACTGCTGATTATTATTATGCTCCACTTAGTTCCCCTGAATTCAAAGTTGCTCAATTCTAATTGCCAGTTCATTCAAATTTCTTTTAGCATTAAATTTGCTGTTTTATTTATATCATTCAATTTTTAATATATGCAAAGCTTGCAATTGCCAGGAGTAAGATTATATTAAAATGTGAACCCTGCCTGTTGTCAATGTGGGAATAAAATACCAGCATCTTCCTTTCCTTCTTCTTCAGTGTAACCTTAGTGAAAGCAGTTCTGTTCCCCACTAACAAAAAAAAAAGCCCACGGAAAACAGAAGACTTGATGGATTCAATTTTACATATTTGGCAGCAGAGCTCCATGTGCCAGACCGAGTCCAATTTATACAAGAGCTTAGTGCATGTATAACATAAATGTACCATATCCAGACAGTACTATTTAATTCCCAAGTCTATTACTCTCTCCAATCAACGTTAATCAGGCATGTCAATGTTGAGCTTTTGAGGGGGGACAAAGTATTTCCCAGGGCTCTGGGTGATCACTACCCCAGTCTTTTTATGGAACATTGGGGCTATCTTAGCAGGCTCTGGTACGGGCATCTCCTCAGAGTCTTCGCTGTCATCATGGTGAAGTTCGTACGAAATGTTTCCGTATTCCCGCAGGAAAGGGAAGATCTCCAGAAGGAACTGGCAGAAGTCTTTGCGGATTCCAAACCACCCTACAAAAATAACAAAATTAGCGGACGTGGGAAATTTCAAAAGTCCTTTTGTATCACTGGACAGCTCTATTAGGAATCAAGTCCATTACATTAATACAGTTGACTTTGGTTTGAATCAAAGAATCCCTAGAGTGCAGAAGGAGGCCATTCAGCCCGTCGAGTCTGCACCGACCATGATCCCACCCAGGCCCTAGTCCCGTAACCCCACATATTTACCCTGCTAATACCCCTGACAGTATGAGGCAATTTAGCATGGCCAGTCACCTAACCCGCACATCTTTGGAGTGTGGGAGGAAACCGGAGCACCCGGAGGAAACCCACGCAGACACGGGGAGAACGTGCAAACTCCACACAGACAGTGACCCGAGGCCAGAATTGAACCCGGGTCCCGGCGCCATGAAGCAGCAGTGCTAACCACTGTGCCGCCCACTTTTTAAAGAGTAGGAAATATTGACAGTTTTTAAGTATCAAATTGCAACAATTCAACAGCAAATTCTGGACTCACAAAGTTTGAGATTCTGAACCCCAGCCCATGACCAACCTGGCTTCATTAGAATTCAACAGAGTGAGTCTGTGAACAAAGCAGCATTCTGCTCGGAGGAAAAGATCTCATTCCCAACTTGAACAATTCGATAAAGGCCCAAAACTTTCAATCAGAGCCAATGACCAAGTTGAAAAGGCTGACTTCCGATGGAGAATCCTGCAGAACTCTGTCAGCGCAGAAATCCTCACAGAACAGCAGAGAGAATCTGGGCCAAAGACAAAACCTCTTTTTTCCGGCAGTCACTGCCATATTCTGGTGAATGTTTCAAGCTCTCCAAGTTTCTCAGTGAAAGGGTGGCTTGGGAGTGGGTAGATAGATGAGGTAAATGGGTAGGGTGGGTGGGTCAGGAGAGGTTGTCAGGGTCAGGAGCTAGTCAGGTCTGGTTAGGGGGTTGGGAGAGTTGGGTACTGAGGGGTTAGTCAGGTTGGGTAGGGAAGCGAGTCAGGGTGGTTGAGGGGTGAGCTGCGTCAGTTGTATAGTAACCCGTGTGTCAGACCAGAATTTTTCAGCCTAACATTTTCTGAGAGTGCAGAGAAAGTTTACAAGAATGTGGCCAGAGCTAGAAATGTGAAGCTATGAATAGAGATTGGAGAGGTTGCACTTGTTTTCCTTGGAACAAAGAAGGCTGAGGGGTGATTTGATAGAGGTGGTGTACAAAATTATGAGGGGAAGTGATAGAGTGGACAGGATAAAATTGTTTCACTTGGTGGAGAAGTCTGGAACCGGGGACACTGATTCAAGGTAAGTGGCAGTAGGTGTAGCAGGGACGTGAGGCAGAACTTTTTTACGCAGAGGGTGGTGGGTGTCTGGAATTCGCTGCCCGAGTTGGTGGTGGAGGCAGAGACCCTAAACTCTTTTAAAAAGTACCTGGATCTGCACCTTAAATGCCGTAAGCTACAGGGCTCTGGGCTGGGTGCAGGAAGGTGGGATTAGAAAGGGCACCTGGGTGGACTGAATGGCCTACTTCTGTCCTGTAACTTTTCTATGGTTCCATGGGTAACTATCCAAGTCCGAACTATCTGAAATCTCTGACTCTAACTCAGAGTTGGGGACTTTTTCGGAGGGTCAAAGCAAGTGTGGGAATTTCCCTTTGGAAGTTCAAACTTTCCAGGCAATTCCCACAGAGTCAGCGAGTAGGGCTTCCATGGGATCCCAAAGCGCATCTTGGGAGATACTCCAATCGCTGGCAATCTGGAGACCGGAAGGTGTGAGCCAGCCTCTCCTTCCAACCTTACCCTCTCCATCCCACATGATCAGCTATAACACCGTCTTGGAGGTTTTCAATTCCGACGTGGCAATGTTGGAACAATCAATGGCATTGTCAGCAACAAAAGCTGCTAAATGCCCAAAAACAGTTTTGGCGCTACATCAACACTGAACTACAAAAATAAAACATTCAACCCATATCTTAATCAAAAACAATTCACTCACCCGTACATCCCCGCAGTATCTACTCCATTTAGATATTCTCAGACTCTATTTGTTAGCAAACAAATAAAATTAATTTACCAATTCCAACCTCACTTCCTTCTTCACCCCATCATTATTTTGAACATAGAACATAGAACAGTACAGCACAGAACAGGCCCTTCGGCCCACGATGTTGTGCCGAGCTCTATCTGAAACCAAGATCAAGCTATCCCACTCCCTATCATCCTGGTGTGCTCCATGTGCCTATCCAATAACCGCTTAAATGTTCCTAAAGTGTCTGACTCCACTATCACTGCAGGCAGTCCATTCCACACCCCAACCACTCTCTGCGTAAAGAACCTACCTCTGATATCCTTCCTATATTTTTTTTGAGTATATAAATTACTAGGGACAAATTTTAACCTAACCCTCTCATGGGAAACTGATGGGATTGAGTGCAACACTGGTTTCACACACACACACACACACCCCTCCCCCCCCCCCCACCGACTCTCTCTGTTGAACTCAATGGGGTTAATACCAGGCAAGTTGTAAAACCAATATTCTACCTTTCAGTCAATCCAACTGCAAGGGTGTTAACAACCAAATTGATCATATCATCAATAGGACCAAGTGCAACTCCAACATATAAAATACTCAGGACAAGGTCAGCTACCAACGGACAAGTGGGCAGCACGGTGGCACAGTGGTTAGCACTGCTGCCTTACAGTACCAGGGACATGGGTTCGATTCCGACCTTGGGTGACTGTGTGGAGTTTGCACATTCTCCCTGTGTTTGCTTGGGTTTCCTTCGGGTGCTCTGGTTTCCTCCCGCAGTCCAAAGATGGTTAGGTGGATTGGCCATGGTATATTGCCCCTCAGTGTCCCAAGATGTGTAGGTTAGGTGGATTAGCCATGATAAGTGTGCAGGGTTACGGGGATGGGGTTGCGGTGTGGACCTGGTTAAGACGCTCTGTCGGCGGGTCAGTGCAGACTCAATGGGCTGAATGGCCTCCTTCTGCACTGTAGGGATTCTATAAGTTATCTCAGCTGACCTAATCATTGTGGATAGGGAAGCAAAAACCAACAATAATAATAAAATTGAATTGTCACATGTATTGGGATACAGTGAAAAGTATTGTTTCTTGCGATATATCTAGACAAAACATACCATTCATAGAGTACATAGGGGAGGAGGAAAGGAGAGGGTGCAGAATGTAGTAGTGTTGCAATTACCGATAGGGGGAGGAGAAAGATCAGCTTAATGTGCGGTAGGACCATTCAAAAGTTTGATGCTGCACTTGGTGCTTTTTTTAAATAACTAGCTCTCAAACCAAGGTGCTCGGCACACAGACACAATGTAATACAATGTGACATCAGTTGCGAGCCGTAATACTAAAGTGCAATGAACATTGCTAGTCCAAAATAATATTTAATCAGGATATAGCTATCGTCATTGACCACAAGAAATCCACATTCAGCTCCCATTACAGTAATGAGCCACTGCACTTTCTGTTGTGACAACATGCATCGAAATGATGGGATGTAGAATAAAATTCTAACAAACACTATGGATACTTACAGTGATTCCCTCCTTTCTGTCCAAAGGTTGTTGCCATTAATGTTATCAGAGAAAGCCATAGAGGAATGAAAATTGGAATATATGAAAAGTTATTGTGACCATCCAGTTTGTGAACCAAGAGAATCTGTGGAGAAGAAGAAAAATGATGAGTGTCTGTCGGGGGAGGCTGCACACTCCATACTGGGCAAAGGGAAATGACACGTGTGGCTATTATATATCAGCAGTAACAATGGGAGAGTTTGCATGCTCGTCAAATGCCTGACTGATGAAAAACACTTTCAAATCCAAGTATCAACTTTTTTTTTTACAGTTTATTTATGAGTGACACAAGCAGGTTTACATTAACACTGCAATGAAGTTACTGTGAAAATCCCCTAGTCGCCACACTCCAGCGCCTGTTCGGGTACACTGAGGGAGAATTTAGCATGGACAATACTCCTAACCAGCACGTCTTTTGGACTGTGAGAGGAAACCAGAGCACCCGAAGGAAACCCACGCAGACACAATGAGAATGTGCAGACTCCGCACAGACTGTGACCCAAGCCGGGAATTGAACCCGAGTCCCTGGTGCTGTGAGGCAGCAGTGCTAACTACTGTGCCATCCCTACAGTTGAACTTCTCTTAGAATATAAATAAGCCAGATAGCTCGAGGAAACATACAACGTAGAGAATAAGAGCAGGTGTATAAAGTAGGAAGGAACGCCCGTTGAGATATTAGGAGCAATGGTCAAAAGGGCATCCGGGTGATGTTGTCCACCTTGGTGACTGTGTGGAATCTGCACTTTCTCCCCGTGTCTGCGTGGGTTTCCTGCGGGTGCTCCGGTTTCCTTCCCCAGTCCAAAGAAAGTCCAAAAGACTTTGTATTGCTACAAAGTGGCACCAGAGATCTGAGGTCGAAGATTATATGACCAAATTCAGCTGAGATACACGGGAGGAGGGCAGCTGAACTGGGGTTTCATGCCTTGTCGCGGCAGCTTCCAGACTTCTACTGACCATTTTGCTTTTAAGCATGACTTGCAAAAACACAATGCTTGTCAGCCCTTTTTTGTGCCGGGTTAATCAAGCAAACTGGCAAACCCTGAAAATTCCCTCAATGAATGAAACTGTCCACTACGTGTCAATGTATCTCCAGCAATGAAAATCAGATCAACTGATCACTTGAAAAGAGGCGACACTTTAGTCATTGAAGAACCCAATGACCCCATTACCAAAACCAAGTTACAAACCTCAAAGGTCAAAAGCGGAACAACAATGGTCATCCAGCTGATGGCCATTGTAACGTGGGTCCGTCTTTGTTCAGCTATCACATCCATAGACCGCAGGAATAGTACCGACCACACAATGTAGTAGAGCACCACTAGGCAGAGAAACGACATCAGGATCCATAAAGGAACACAGACCACCTACAAAAAGAATCAACAACATTGGGCTGAAGAAACGATACTGGCTTTAAAACTAATTTTCCTGCATTTACACATTCGCTCACAATAGCAATATGTGCTACTTATGATGAGGTTTGATAATTCTATGCCTGTTGGCGACTTTGAAGACACAACAACAGCAATGCATATATTACAATCTCAGAACATCACAAACAGCTCAGCTTGCTTCGTGGGCCTTGTAAGCTGCTTATTGCACATTGTGCATGGCAGATTGTGCATGGCTATTTGCTTCTCCATAAGCAGCCAACAAATTTATCTGCATAGCTTTTAGCAGTCGACAGAATAAAACTTTCCAAGTCTAACGTGTAATGTGAAAAGAAATGTAGATCCTCCTGAAGCAGCTTATTAGAATTAGTTCATGTACCAGCAAATGGAGCGTGTGCCGAGTACATATGAACAGCCAGCTGTACTTTCATTCAGCACATATTGTCCTCATTGGAACAGGGAGATAGTTCAACAAGCAGGTCATGTCCGTGTTAAGAGACACTTCAATACAATATTCAATATTAGTAATGGACTGTGGAAGGGAAGCTGCTGTCAGATTCAATTTTGTCCATTGCAAGGGCTCAGAATCTCTTTGGAGCAGGAAGATATCACAAGAACAGGAGGAGACCAGTTAGCCCCTCGTGTCTGCTCCACATTTCAATTATTATTTCATTGCTGATGCTTCTCTCAATTTTCTTTGCCCATCTTAGCTCCAAATCTCATGACACTTACCCAACCAAAATCCACTAATCTTAGGACTGACAGCTCCTAATTGTCCCTCTGCATCTGCAGCCTTTTGAAGGTGGGGAGTGGGGGAGGGTGAAATTCCAAAATTCCCTGCCTTTGCGTGGCAAAGGTTGTGCCCAATTTCCCTCAGCTTGGCTCGAATCCTAAGATCATGCCACCTTGCTTTTGATCCCCACAGAAAAGAAATGCAAAGCAATCGATAAATAAAAGAAAAATTACCAGCCAAGGCCACTTGATGATTTCATCCAGTCTTAGTGCGATGAATATGAACTGAAGAATGTTCACAGAACACAGGATTTCTAACTGGTATCCAGATTTAAAAGAAAAAAAATGTTACGCAGGCAATCATAAAACACTTTAAGATGGTCACAAGTATGCACAATACTATTTATCTGTAATTAGATATAACTTTAAATTTAACCCATTACGTCAGTCAGTCAGATTTTGTTTGTAGTAACAGATGTGTGACAGCCAAAGGCGGCTCTAATTCCATTGATCAGGTTGGAGTATAAGAGTTATTCTGACCATCTCATACTATTATATGAGCATTCTTTGAATTGAATTGATTTATTATTGTTACATGTATTGGGATACAGTGTGAAAAGTATTGTTTCTTGCGCGCTATTCAGGCAAAACATACCATTCATAGAGTACATTCTCTTTTCCATCTTCTTCCGTCGGGAAAAAGATACAAAAGTCTGAGGTCACGTACCAACTGACTCAAGAACAGCTTCTTCCCTGCTGCTGTCACCGACTTTTGAATGGACCCACCTTGCATCAAGTTGATCTTTCTCTACACCCTAGCTATGACTGTAACACTACATTCTGCACTCTCGCGTTTCCTTCTCTATAAACGGTATGCTTTGTCTGTATAGCGCGCAAGAAACAATACTTTTCACTTGTATGTTAATACATGTGACAATAATAAATAAAATCAAACATGGGGAGGAGGAAAGGATAGGATGCAGAATGTAGTGTTGAAGTTACAGTTAGGATGCAGAGAAAGATCAGCTTAATATGTGATAGGACCATTTAAAAGTCTGATGGCAGCAGGAGGGAAGAAGCTGTTCTTCAATGTACTGTAATCTGCGCATCATATTTTAACAACGACTTGGCATTTTTATAGCGCCTGCCACATCGGAAACCATCCCAAAGTGCTTTGCAGGAACAACTGTCAAACAATAATTTGACACCAAGTCACATAAGGAGATATCAGGACAGTTCACCAAAAGCTTGGTCAAGGAGCTATCACATCAAATACAAAATTAGCGCGACTGACAAAGCGAGTGCGTCTTACCTCCAAGGAGCGATCATGTCGAAATCCCCACACACAGGCAGCCACTGACACCGGGGACACAAAGAACAGCGGCATGAAGACAAGCAGCCAGAAGTGGGTGCCTCGTTCAATCCGGTCACACACCAGAACTTCAAACATCAGCAACAATAGGTGGATTCCCACAGCTATAAGCATTGCTTTAAATTCCACACAGGTTTCTCCCTCAGCCCTGCATTAAAAACAGAGATAAACACCAGGAACAAAGAATAAATCAGGAAGCATTTTCACTTTCACACCAGGTGAACCTTTCAGTAAACTTATTAATAATGTAATCAAGTTAATAGAGACTAAATAAGAGGATGCAGAATCAGTGTGTTTTTTTCACTTTGAAAGGAGGGGGGAAATGGGACCGATTAGATAGCTCCTTAAAGAGCTGGCCTAGCACCATGGACCGAATGGTGCTTTATTGTGGCCTATCAGTTTGCAACCTGCGTTTATATAGCATCTTTAAGAATACAAAGCATCTCAGGACTAGTACCAAACAAAATTTGATTAACTTTCACGTTAATTTGCTTGGTACAAAGGATCATTTTGAATTTCGGCGATAACCAAGGATCAAATGACTTTTTGTTATTGTGCTATAGAACTTCCAGTGGATACCAAATGATTAATGATTCAACATACTTCAACCGTAATAATAAGGGCTTAGAAGAAAAACTATTTCTAAGTTAGAAAGCCAGTCAGCCAATTAGTCAGCCAGCCAATTAGGCACCAGAGTGTGGCGACTAGGGGATGTTCACAGTGACTTTTTGCAGTGTCAATGTTTGAAGTTTATTTATTAGTGTCACAAGTAGGCTTACATTCACACTGCAATGAAGTTACTGTGAAAATCCCCTAGTCGCCACACTCTGGCACAGAGGGAGGATTTAGCATAGCCAGTGCACCTAACCGGCACGTCTTTTAGACTGAGGGGGGAAACCGGTACACCCGGAGGAAACCCACGCAGACATGGGGAGAACATGCAAACTCCACACAGACAGTCACCCAAGCCGAGAATCGAATCTGGGTCCCTGGCGCTGTGAGGCAGCAGTGCTAACCACAGTGCCACCGTGCCGTGTGACACTAATAAATTAACTTAACTTAGTGTAGCATCTTGCTTTTTTAAAAATTAAACTTAGCCACAGAATTGACTTTTCTGTGTTTGAAATCTTTTCAACAATATTTTGCTCCAAAGGCTTGGAGAGTGAGAAGCAGATTCAATCAGGAGGGCGATCAGAATGCTGAGTACAACAGCCTGAAACAAAATAATCCCCTGCCTGTTGCTTGCTGCTCCATCTTAGGGGTGACAGAGGGACGAGAGGTATGTAAATGGGGGGCAATGGCATTCTTTATGAATGGCCATTCTTGCTGGCAATCATAAGAAAGTTTCAGTGCTTTAAATACATCCCAATTTTCTGACTGGATAAACCAAATTATTTAGCACATTGGAAATCAGATCAAGGAGGGAAAGGCAGTTTCACTGAGCATGCACCATTAGACCTCACACAGACCAGCTCTGTAGCACAATGGGCTTACACAGAGGTAGGGGAAGGGTGTGTGTGTGTCCGTCCGCGTGTGTGTCCATGTGTTCACGATATATATTGTTAATAAAATGATCATCGAATGAGTTCAGTGACTCTGAATTCAGTTAGCCTGATTACGAAATATTGCCAATGCTGCTCCTGTCTTCCTGCTATTCCTTCCAATGTGTAATTTTCGCTCCAGTAACCCTACATCAAAAGGCAAATTATACCAACCATTAAATCTACAGGGCCAGAGGGAAAGACCAAGGGAGTGAAATAATAGGATTTCTTTTTTCTAAAAGAGCCAGCACAGGCACAAAGGGCCAAATGGCCTCTGCTGTGTTGTACAATTGTATGAATCTACAATTGAAGAGAAGGAATAATTTGGTGGACAGGGTCCATGGAGTAGCACACAGCTCTGTCATCTCCAGGAGCTGAGTTCAAATCCAGTGAAAACTAATGAGCTACGTTACCTCTTTCTGTCAGATACCCAAAATCTCAAGGGAGGAGTTTGGGGATAAATAAGTTTAAGTTTATTTATTAGTGTCACAAGCAGGCTGACATTAACACTGCAATGAAGCTACTGTGAAAATCCCCTAGTCGCCACACTCCAGCGCCTGTTTGGGTACACTGAGGGAGAATTTAGCATGGCCAACGCATCTAACCAGCACATCTTTCGGATCGTGGAAGGAAACCGCAACACCCAGAGGAAACCCATGCAGACACGGGGAGAACGTGCAGACTCCGCACAAACAGTGACACAAACCGGGACTTGAACCCGGATCTCTGGCGGTGCGAGGCAGCAGTGTCTAACCACTGTGCCACCTCACCACAGGATTCCTAAAAAGCCCACAGTGAATAGCGCAAATCTGCTCACAATTTGGCACAAACCTTCTGAGACCACAAGGTAGTTTTTGTAGAAAATAGGAAAGTTCATTCTGGTGCAGCATTGCCTAAAGTGCCGCGCTGAACCTTATTCTGCGTCTGCCCAAGTGCTATGATAAGACCCTGAGGAGCTCAGTGCTGACACGGGCAGAGCGAAACAAGAACAAAAAGGTCCCATTCCTCTCCTGGCTGAAACAACTCGAACACAAAATGCTCTGGGAGCTAGAATCCGAGATCAAAACAGGAAGTGCTGCAAGTGCAGCATCAGCGGAGGAAATCTGCATCTAAAGTCATTGATTTTACACAGCCTCTCTCTCAACGGATGCTGTCAGACCTGCTGAACATTTCCAGCGTTTTCTGTTTTTAACAAGCTGTTAACAGGATTTTGTTATGGAAATGCTTTCATCCAGAGCAGCAAAGGTAAACTCACTGCTCTTTGGCCCCTGAGGTATAATGGCATTTCACCACCACTGCTTTGTACGATGACAAACTCAGTAACACAAACCATTGCTGGCTGGAGGCTGCACTCTGTACGGAATGAGATCCTTGGAGGCATTTTTCAAATGAAACCTCCCAGCTGCCTTGGTGAATCCTGGGTGCCATCATCAATATACTCAGTGTCACTGGAAGCATGGCATTTGCAGACACTCCTCACCTGTACTGTGGATTTCGAGCCCACACTCCGGTTCCCACCGAGGCTCCTATGATCACCATGAGCTTCCATAGCCAGACCGGTGTAAAGACAGCCCAGTAACTCCACTGGATAATTCCATCCAGGCGGAGAGAAAGCAAGACTGAGAACAGGAGCAGGCAGGCATATATCAGGAACTTGCTGCAACAGAGAGAGAGAGAGAGAGAGAGAGAGAGCCGTCATTACTGTAATAAAATAAAGGCAAAATATTGTGGATGCTGGAATCTGAAACAAAAACAGAAAATCATCCAGACTCGAAACGTCGGCTCTATTCTCTCTCCACAGGTGCTGTCAGACCTGCTGAGTTTTTCCAGCATTTTCTGTTTTTATTCATATCACACTAGGTGCTCATTTTACATCAGGTGGGTAGATCAGCTTCTACTTGAGCCGAGTAGCACGAGGCTGCATAAATAGGAACAACATTCTTTTATTTATTCTCAACATAGACACAGAAGTGAAATCCTACCACTCTTCTCATAACATAATGTTGGAAAGTGACAATCAGAGGTAAGAGGCAGAAGTAACACCTATCAATTAGGACATTTTGGTGAGTATTTTTTAAAGAAATATATATATATATATATATATCTTCATGTCCATAGACTTAAGTTAAAGTTTATTTATTAGTTACTAGTAAGGCTTACATTAACACTGCAATGAAGTTACTGTGAAATTGCCCTAGTCTCCACACTCCGGCGCCTGTTCGGGTCAATGCACCCAATCAGCATGGCTTTCGGACAATGGGAGGAAACCGGAGCACCCGGAGGAAACCCACACAGACACGGGGAGAATGTGCAGACTCCATACAGATAGTGACCCAAGCCGGGAATCGAACCCGGGTCCCTGGCGCTGTGAGGCAGCAGTGCCAACCACTGTGCCACCCCGGCAACTTCACTGCAATCAAAACAACTGAAACAATGTGCATGAAGTGCACAGTTTCCACCCCTGGCATTAAGGAAGCAGTCCCTTCACATTGAATCATCTGACCTTTCCACTCCCCTCTCCAGGGATTGATTTGTCTTCATTGTCAATGATGCTGAAGCCATGGCAACCTCTGGCTTTTTTAATTTTTTATCCATAACAGTCAACATAATAAACTATTTATAATGCTCCTTTCTGGCATTTCGTGCATGCTTTCCTCAGAATATTCATGCATCTGCGCCAACAACTGACTGGTCTCACTGCTTGAACTGCAGAAAGATTTAATAGCAGCATCAGTAACTACCAGAAGTCAAACTAGACAACAACCATTGATAAATATTTCCATTTAGCACTTGTATTTCTGCAAAATAATTCATGCTATTTCCTCAAAGACTCTCAGGAGCAAATCTTCAAGATGATGAAGTCAACCTATTATAGATTTCCAACCAGCTCTCTTAATTTGGATCTTCACCAGACACACCAATGTCTGTAGTGTCCTAGACCTTTTGCCTGTATCTCAAATTCGGACAATATCTCTCAGCGTTCAGAATATGATAAATTAATGCAGGCATTACCATAGAATCATCATAGAATGATGGTGACATAGAATGACAGTGCAGGGGGAGGCCATTCAGCCCATCGTGTCTGCACTGACTCTCCAAAAGAGCATCTTACCAAGGCCCACCCTGTGCCCTATTCCCCGTAACCCCACACATTTGCCCCACTAATCCCCCTAAGTCTACACATCTTTGCACACTAAGGGGCAATTTAGCATTGCCAATCCCACCTAACCTGCATAACTTTGGGCTGTGGGAGGAAACCGGAGCACCTGGACGGAACCCATGCAGATATGGGGGGGAAGGTGCAAACTCAACACAGACAGTGACCCATGGCTAGAATTTAACCCGGGTCCCTAGTGCTGTGAGGCAGCCAGGGATTAACCACTGCGAGCCACCCAGAGTTTGGTTCCAGTGGATAGGCACAAGGTCCCTTAGAGAAGACACTTGACACAGTTGTGTATTATTTGAGTATGGTGTTGGGCTGTATTGAAATTAGGTGCTAACATTGTCTGAAATATCTCTTGGACACTTTATCTGAGCACAAGGTTTGCAAACATGCCCAAGTGTGCTTACACTTTCAAAACATTCGAACATCAATCAGATAAATTTGAATTTCTGTGCATATTTATAAGTTCCCTTGGTGGCTCTGTGCAATTCACAGCAGCAGGCAGCCTGCAACATGCTAAAGCATTCTCTGTAGCTGCTGCTCTCAGATTGCTTGCACAGAATACCCAACTATATTAGGACAGCCACAGTGTGTCAGCCTGACCTCTTCTCAAACAGTCAGAAATCCTAGTTTTTTGGAGGAAGGTCCTGAGAGAGAGAGTGCCTGCACTAACAATCTATACTTTCATTCCCAAGATACCATGGCTCTCGTAGGAGGCTCCAAGCCACCTAAACCTGTAAACCATCCAGTTTGCCTGCCCCTGTTCAATGGTGTACATTAATTAAAATTGGCAACAAATTCAGGTGACAATCAACCAAACCGAGATACAGCACAGTCCTTGTATTTTTAATTCCCAAATCCTCCCAAACTGAAAAAAAAGTTCCAAAGCATTTCCAGGAAAAGTTTTTTTTAAGTTACTTAAGTTTATTCATTAGTCACAGTAGACTGACATTAACACTGCAATTAAGCTATCATGAAAATTCCTAGTCGCCACACTTTGGCGCTTGTTTGGATATACCGAGGGAGAATTTAGCATGACCAGCAAGTCTTTCAGACTGTGGGAGGAAACCAGAGCACCAGGAGGAAACCCACACAGACCTGGGGAGACTGTGCAGACAGTATCCAAGCTGGGAATCGAACCTGGGTTCCTGGCGCTGTGAGGCAGCAGTGCTAAATACTGTGCCACTGTACTGCCTCTGGGGGCAATTGGAACTTGCACCACACTGTGATGTACCAGAATTATGTTTATATACCCACTAATCTGGTGCTGGGATTTAACAATGTGCACACTTCTCCACACAAACAAAAGTAAAATACTGTAGATGCTGGAAATCTGAAATTTAAAGAAATGTTAGAAAAAGGATCTGTGGACACTTCATCACGCCTCGTGTCCATTCCATTCCACTGGCAGGAGACAAGATTTCAAGTGTAAACAAGTCTGACAAAGTAATTATTTTTCTACCTGCTGCAGCAACTCTCTCTCTCTGCTCAGAAAACTGGCTCAAAACTCAGATAATCATACCTAGGTATGCAGGCTTTAACTGGGGTACCTGAGAATTATAATCCAGATAAATAACAATCCATATAATTGAGCTGTGGCTCTGTTGGTCGCACTTTCGCTTTTGAGTCAGAAGTGGCTCACAATTTGGGAATGAAAATACATGTAGACTGTCTCTGGTTTGTCTGATTGTCACATGCATTTGTTGCAAAAACAACAGCGAACAGTGTCAGGTTGACTAAAAAGGTAACTTGGTCCCCCCGAGAAGGGTTTAAGTCCCACTCCAGCTGACTACAACAATCAAGGTAGTAACTCTAGCGCAGTATTGAGGGAGTGCCACACTGTCAAAGGTGCCATCGGTCGAATGAGACATTAAACCGAGACCTTGTCTGTCCTGTCATGCAGATATAAAAGATCCCATGGCACCATTTTGAATCGCAGGCAAGTTCTCCCCAGTGTCCTGGTCAATAGGGGCAGCACAGTGGGTAGCACTGCTGCCTCACAGCGCCAGGGACTCGGGTTTGATTCCTGACTTGGGTCACTGTCTGTGCAGAGTCTGCACGTTCTCCCCGTGTCTGCGTGGGTTTCCTCCGGGTGCTCCGGTTTCCTTTCTCAGTTTGAAAGACTTGCTGGTTAGGTGTATTGGCCATACCAAATTCTCCCTCAGTGTACCTGAACAGGTGCCAGAGTGTGGCGACTAGGGGATTTTCACAGTAACTTCATTGCAGTGTTAATGTAAGCCTACTTGTGACACTGATAAATAAACTTTAAAAACTTAATTATCCCTCAATCAACATCACGAAAAAGACTGTCTAGTCACAGTCACATTGCTGTTCATGGGATCCTGCTGAGCAAACATTGGCTGCTGTGTTTCCAATGTTACAAATGACTCCAATTCAAAACATTTTCAAAGAGTTTGGGGAGGGTTGGTGATCTTGAAAGGCGCTATACAAATGCAAGTCTTGCTTAATTACACACCACTCAGCAAGTATTCAACCCTAGTATTTGCTAATTATCTCTATGAATTGTAAACAAACATCAAGATACATTTTCTTTTACAAAATTGCTATTATTTATAAGGCTTTTGTTGCAATGTTGGGCTGCTTGTAGGTGCTGATACAAAAACAGCATTAGAAACTGGGCTGAAATGTTTGGACACCAGCTTTTACAACTGCACTTTTACTTTTTTTTATATAAGTGGCTAGACATTTCCAGTCAGTGATTCTTCTAAATCTGAAGCCTGACTGATGCTGCAGAAAGTCACCAGGGATCACAGGCTGGCAGCACAGAGCAGGCAGCAACACTAACCCAAGACCGAGGCTTCTGTGGAGCACATTAGGCCTTCCTTGCTTATTCTTCCCTCCCCAGCAGCGGCCTCCCGCCCTCCCTGTCCCCTCGAGCGGTGTGAAAGGCTCGTCTTTACCTGGGGTTGAAGTCCTGGAAGAGCCCGCGGAGATTCATGGCTGTGTAAATACCCAGAACAAGTCGCTGAGAGCCGGCTCCAATCCCTCCCTCCTCTCCTCTTCCTGCTCCCTGGAGACGGTGTCATCAATAGACCCGCCTCTCGACACAAGGTGCCAAACTATCCTTGTCTACTCCTTACCCAACACAACTGAAGCAAGACAAATCTCTTTGACACACAAAAAAACCCAAATAATTAAACACAGAATAGGTCCAATTCACTGCAGGTATTAAACATTTCACAATATAAAATAATGCTATCATAAGAGGTCTACAAAATTATGAGAGGCACAGATAGGGTGGACAGTCAGAGGGTTTTTCCCAGGGTGATAGGGTCGACTGCAAGAGGGACAAATTCAAGGTGAGATAAGCTGGATAGTCGGAGGCTTTTTGCCAGGGTGGAAGGGTCTGCTACAAGATGGACAGGTTCAAGGTGAGATAAGCTGGATAGTCGGAGGCTTTTTGCCAGGGTGGAAGGGTCTACTACAAGATGGACAGGTTCAAGGTGAGATAAGCTGGATAGTTGGAGGCTTTTTGCCAGGGTGGAAGGGTCTACTACAAGATGGACAGATTCAAGGTGAGATAAGGTGGATAGTCGGAGGCTTTTTCCCAGGGTGGAAGGGTCTGCTACAAGATGGACAGGTTCAAGGTGAGATAAGATGGATAGTCGGAAGCTTTTTTCCAGGGTAGAAAAGGGCACAGGTTCAGGGTAAGAGGGGGAAAGTTGGGGAGACGCGTTTCACACAGAGGGCGGTGGGTGCCTGGAACGCACTGCCAGTGGAGGTGGTGGAAGCAGGCACATTTTAGTATATTTTATTAGTGTGACAAGTAGGCTTGCATTAACACTGCAGTGAAGTTACTGTGAAAATCCCCTAGTCGCCACACTCTGGCTTCTGTTCGAGTACACCGAGGGAGAATTTAGCATGGTCAGTGCACCTAACCAGCACATCTTTTGGACTGTGGGAGGAATACAGAGCACCCGGAGGAAATCCACGCAGACTCAAGGTGAACGTGCAGACTGCACAGACAGTGATCCAAGCCGGGAATTGAACTCGGGTGCCTGGCGCTGCTAACCACTGTGCCACCCAAAATTACGAGAGGTATAGATAGAGCGGATAGTTGGAGGTGTTTTCCCAGGGTGTAAAGGTGGAGGTGGTGGAAGCAGGCACATTAGCAATATTCAAGGTGTATCTTGATAGACACATGAATGGAAGTTGAACAGAGGGATAGAAACTACATATGGGCAATAAGTAGTGGGTCTAAATAAGGGCTAGGGATCAGCGCTGTAGAGTTCTTTCTTCTTCTTATTCTGTACAAGTTTATATGTTGTCATATGTAGAGGCATTGACTTTTTTTTAATTTTTAAAACATCCACTCTAAACTGCATAACTCAACCAGTTGGATAATTTCAAGAGTGAAATTCAGGAACACATCAGACAAAGAGCGGTAGACGTTTGGAACTCTCTTCTGCAAATAGCCATAGATGTTATTATTGCTGTTAATCTTAACACTGAGATCAATAAGTTTTTGTTACCCACAGGCATGAAGGAATGTGGGACAAATGAGTATGGAGTTAGGTCGCAGAACAGCCATGATCTCATTGAATGGGAAAACAGGCTCGAGGAGCTAAATGACCTACCCCTGTTTCTACGTTTGGCACGATGGGCAGCACGGTGACACTGCTGCCTCACAGTGCCAGGGACCCGGGATCGATTCCGGTCTTGGGTGACTGTGTGGCGTCTGCACGTTCTGCCCTGTCTGCGTGGGTTTCCTCTGGGTGCTCCTGTTTCCATCCCAGTCCAAAGATGTGCAGGTTAGGTGGATTAGCGGGGTAAATACGTGGGGTTATGGGAATAGGGTGGGGAGGGGGCTGGGTAAGATGCTCTTTTGGAGAGTCGGTGCAGACTCAATGGGCTGAATGGCTTCCTTCTGCACTGTAGAGATTCTATGGATTCTATATGGAGCTTTCAAGATAGAAAAAAATCCAAGGCGCTGTACAAACAGTTTGGTTTGAACGAAGATCTTAAAGGTGGAACAGGAAGAGAGGTAGAAGCTGGTTATGAGGGGCATGTCAAGGATTAAGTGATTGTTAATTGTAGGAAGGGGAGAATGCAGAACAGGTTGGATTCATAAAGGTAGTGGAAATGTTTGTGTCCAATCAGAAAATTGCATGGTGAGGATTTGTCACTATTTCTCATTCCACGATGTATATCTGCCGAATTATCTGTAAACCTGCGGTCATCTTCCATTTGTATGTCAACTCAGGTCCCTCCATGGCCTCCCTCCTCATCACCTGTGACCTCTTCCAGCCTTACAACCTTCTGGGATTTCTTAATTCCTTCAATTCTGGATTGTTGTGATCCCTGATTTTCATCCCCTCACCAGGGGGTAATGGATCAGCATACTCGTCCCCCCCCCCCCCCCCCCCCCCGCCCCCGCCTGTGAGTACCCAAAGTCTTCAAGGGAAACCAGTGATCCTGGAGCAGGGCCCTCTACTCCAGCCAACCCACCGCATCCATCATTGAATACTGGTGTTCCTGAATAGCGTCTAGCAGACAGCAACTTTCAAGATGTCCGCCCTGCCCTCCGAGTTCCTCAGCTTAATGTTGAAGAGATCTCAGCTGTTAAGCGTGAGATCATAGAAACATAGAAACTAGAAGCAGGAGTAGGCCATTTGGCCCTTTGGGACTGCTTCACCATTCATTATGATCATGGATGATCATCAAATTCAATATCCTGATTCCCCTCTTCCCCCCATAGCCTTGATCCGTTTAGCCCCGAGAGCTATATCTAATTTCTTCTTGAAATCAGACAATGTTTTGGTCTCAACTACTTTCTGTGGTAGTGAATTCCACACATTCACCACCCTCTGGTGAAGAAACTTCTCCTCACCTCAGTCCTAACAGGTTTACCCCTTATCCTCAAACTATGACCCCTAGGTTTGGACTCTCCCATCATCAGGAGCATTCTTTCTAAATCTACCTTGTCTAATCCTATTAAAATTTTGTAAGTTTCTATTAGATTCCCTCTCACTCTTCTAAACTCCAATGAATGTAATCCTAACTGACTAAGTCTCTCCTCATACATCAGACCTGCCATTCCAGGAATTAGCCTGGTAAACGTTCATTGCACTCCCTCTATAGCAAGAACATCCTTCCTCAGATAAGAACACCAATATTCCAGGTGTGGCCTCACCAATGCCCTGTACAATTGCAGTAAAACATCCCTATTCCTGCACTCAAATCCTCTTGCTATGAAGGCCCAGACACTGGAAATTCCCATCGTGGGACGGTGCAGTGGCACAGTGGTTAGCACTGCTGCCTCACAGTGTCAAGGACCCAGGTTCAATTCCCAGTTTCGGTCACTGTCTATGTGGAGTTTGCACATTCTCCTTGTGGGTTTCCTCCAGGGGCTCCAGTTTCATCCAACAGTCCAAATATGTGCTGGTTAGGTGGATTGGCCATGCTAAGTTGCCACTTAGTGTCAGGGGGATGAGCTAGGGAAATATGTGGGATTATGGAGATAGGGCTTGGGTGGGATTGTGGTCGGTGCAGACTTGATGGGCCGAATGGCCTCCTTCTGCACTATAGGGATTCTATGAGGTCATGGATGAAGGAGAAACTGAGAGAGCCAACATAAGAGGGAGAGAAAAAGAGGGAGCAGTGCAAATTTCAAAATTATGCATAGAATGTGATTAGGAAATTGAAGACATTGGAACTGCATGGGGGGATAATCCAAGGAAAGTACTGAAGATAGGAGGGAAGGAGTCAGTAATATGAAGAAGAGTCACGGAGATAGAGTGCTTCAAAAAAGAGTCACTACATTTTTTTTAAAATGAATAAGATGTTATTTATTACCATTACAATTTCCTTACAATTTCCCCGCACAATCCTGAAGCTATTCTCAAATGTTGCTGTTGGAATTACTTTGGGCAGAAGCCAAAACCTTTAAGCTACTGTTGAAATGCACAGTAATGAAGTGAGTGCATTATTGCAGCTACTTATGGTAAGATATTGCACATGTCATCAGGCCTATCCCCACAGAGTTTCTGTTTATTCAAAGGGGTAAGGGTTAATGCCACACAGAATCAAATCTTTGAACTTATACAAACATCATTTTGTCATCTGGTTTGTACAGATGTTGAATAACTAATCTAAACAAATGGAAGCATACAATTAGTTCTCTTTTTTTCTCTACTGATAATCGAGCAGGAACAGCGAGTAAAGCCACAGATCAACTCCCAAGATATATCTCTCAGCAAACTGTAACCCACAGCTTCACATTTATTTTCAAAATTGCATTTCAAAGTTACCAAGTTATTTCCTACATTACCAATTGATATTATAGTCACACAATATCAATTTTAAGATTACAATAAGGTTGAAGTAAAATAGTACGCAGCAATCAATTGAGAGGGAACTTGCATTTCTTAAGGTTCGCTTAAGCACATTTTATTGTCCAGTTGAAATATTGGTTTTCACTTGAAGGCCATGGGCACTGGTTGGTCTATCTGGTGTCGGCCATTCTGCCCCGACCAGCACAATGTCTTGAGAATTCTAAATTCTTTATTTTTCTGTTGTTTTATGTGTTTTTCCAGACTAATATCTTCAACAACATTAAGTGTTTTCCTTTGGGTAGCTAACATTGTCCTTCAAAAGCTAAGCATGGGCGACACGGTGGTTAGCACTGCTGCCTCACAGTGCCAGGGACCTGGGTTCAATTCGCGGATTGGGTTAGTGTGTGGAGTTTGAATGTTCTCTCCGCGGGTGTCCTCCCACAGTCCGAAAGGCATGCTGGTTAGGTGCATTGGCCACGCTAAATTTTCTCTCAGTATACCCGAATAGGTTCCGGAATGTGACAACTAGAGGATTTTCACAGTAACTTCATTGCAGTATTAATGTAAACCTATTTGTGACGAGATAGTTTAAAACTTTAATTAAAGGAGAGCGTTAACATTTACAGGTATTTTCCAGAAAAAACAAATGAAATTCACTGTGTTAGTACAATTGATGTATGGCAGAAACTGAACAGCAAAACCATGTTGGTCTTGCTATATAGGGTACAATGCAGTCGAGCAGTACAGAAAACAGAATACAGATCTGGAGGGTCTCTCTTATCCTTGGAATGAAATCCACCACACAACACTGGAAATCAGCAAAACTTGGATTTACTTCCTGAGAAATCTACACAGTGGCGGGCACAGTCTGAGATGTTTGGTATTCAGACAGTGAGCGGAATGATGATCAGCCTTGAGAAACATAACTATCCAAATGGTCTCCTGCTCTCAGGAGCAATGAAAGCCCAGGTCATCACTGGAACAACAGTTCATTTGTGCCTAGCTACCCAAGCTGATGAATTTCACATTCAGTTTGAGGGTGAGAATGTGGGTCTAATAATAGTTTCTTAAACTTAAATGAAGGCAGTATAAAAATTGGGATGACTTGCTACGCTGTACAAAGTGAGACCACACCTAGAGTACAATGCACAGTTTTGGTCCCTTTATTAAAGGAGGGACATATTTGCATTGGAAACAGTTCAGAGTTTCACTTGGTTGATAATGGGGATGTCTCATGAAGGTTGAGCCTATACTCATTGGAGTTTAGAAGAATGAGAGGTGAAATTATTAAAACATGTAAGATCTGGGAGGATGTTTCCTCTCCTGCAGGAATCCAGAGGTAGAAGGCACCATTCAAAAATAGAGTCTCCCATTCAAGATGTAGATGAGGAGGAATTTCTTCTCAGGGATTGTTAATCTTTGGAATTCTCCGCCACAGTGAGTAGTTGGGGCATTGAATATTTTCAAGGCCGAGTTCGATAGATTTTTGATCAACAAGGGAGCTATTTGCGGGCAAACCAATTCAACTAAATGAACAAAGGGACAAATAAAAAGGCAGCCCTAGAGGGTTATAGGGGACAGACAGGAAAGTAGAGTAAAGGTCACAATCAAATCAGCCATGATTCTATGAAAGGGCAGAGCAGGCTGATAGAACCAAATGGCCTAATCCTACTCCGAATTATGATCTTATGAAAGGAGTATTATGGTGGATAATACACAATGTATAAATCTGTTAAGTTGAAGCTGTCTCATTTAAGGCTGGAAAACATATTGCTAAGTAAACTTCAGTTGAGATAATTTAGTTTAATAGTTGGTTAAGGAACTTTGAAGATTAAAATATTTTGATTGTTTTCAGGGTGGAGGAACTTAAGCAGCCACAATTTTGTGGTTGCTTTCCATCTGTAACAAAATGTGACACTTATAGAAATGTTGTCTTCACTGTATGAAAGAATGTTTGAATTGATGTGCATAGGGCTAGCACTGCTGCCCCTGGGTTCAATTCCCACCTTGGAGTTTGCACATTCTCTCTGTGGGTTTCCTCCCACAGTCCAAAAGACGTGTTTGTTAGGTTAATTGGCCGTGCTAAATTCTCCCTCAGTGTGCCCGAACAGGCGCCGCAGTGTGGCGACGAGGGGATTTTCACAGTAACTTCATTGCAGTGTTAATGTCAGCCTACTTGTGACTAATAAATAAACTCAAGTTGAGTTACTGCCTCATTGTTAGTTCTGAAGGCATTAAACCAGGACTGCTCAATCTTTTTTAGTTGGGTAATGGAGCCCAGTATCAATGAAGTCATGCACATTGGTTTAAGATAGTAATTTCTGATTTATTCCATTCTTAAACAAATGCACGTAGGCTTGACATTAGCATCACTATTATAAGTCAGTTAGGATTACATTAATTGGAGTTTAGAAGAGAGGGGATCTCATAGAAATGTATAAAATTCTATCATGGTTAGACAGGGTAGATTCAGAAAGAATGTTCCCGATGGTGGGGGCGTCCAGAACTAGGGGTCATAGTTTCAGGATAAGGGGTAAACTTTTTAGGGCTGAGGTGCGGAGAAATTTCTTCAGCCAGAGGGTGGTGAACGTGTGGAATTCACTACCACAGAAAGTAGTTGAGGCCAAAATGTTGTGTGATTTCAAGAAGAATTTGGACATTGCTCTTGGGGCTAAAGGGATCAACAGATATAGTGGGAGGGGGGGTAGAAGAATCAGGATCAGGATATTGAATTTGATGATCAGCCATGATCAAAATGAATGGCGGAGCAGGTTCAAAGGGCCTACTCCTGCTATTTTCTAGAAAATATTGTATCCTATGAAGTCTCAGATGAATTCAACCATTCATTCATTTATTTTTCACTGTGACTGACCTTGGCCACTCTGAAAGGTTCCTCAGCAAAAAAATATATTTGTAACGTCGAAATTTCCAAGGTGAATAATGTAACTAAAAAATGATTTCTTAAACCTGAGATCGAGTCGCACAAAGAAAATGTACACCGCTAAAGGTTTGTTGCCCAGCATGCAAGTTCGATATTTATTATAGAATTGTGGTATGGTTCCAGCACAGATCTTTCAGCTTGTTGTACCTTTCTACAAGACTAACTCACCTAGTGCCACTCTCCCAACTTCTCCTCGTAGGCCAACACATTTTCTCACTTCCAGATGCAGTTGATTATTCTACTTCATGACGTTGAAAGGTTTCATTCGATACACAAGATCATTAATTGGTGAATATAATTTTCTAATAAAACATTGGTAAACAGAACACAGAAAAACAGAATTTCACTGAAAATGCCATTAAAGATTTAACTTTTTTTTTAAAAAAACTTTTGATCATGGAGCTGATATATCAACAGCACATCTCACTGTAATGTATATTATTCCTGTATATTCAACCCCGAATAACTGTCATTTTACATTCCAACTGAAATCAATAATAGATTGAGTTCCATGCCAAAATGTCAAATGAAATTGTCTGAGAAACCTGAAAGTGCTTGTAATATTATAAGATTTGTCATAAAGTTAATCTCAAGAAGCCTTAAAGATGGCTGCCAAAATCACCTGACCTTTTACAACTGCAATGTGGTCATTCTAGAAAGCTCCAAGTGGATTGAAAGGAGACATATCCAAACACGTGAAATCCAATGCACATTTCCACAAGGGTAAACAGAAGCTTGTTGACAATGACTTCCCTGGAGATGTGAACAGATCTTTCCTATCACCCCAAGCCTGAGAGAACAGGACCCATTCAAGTTAATGGCTGAGATATTTGAAAGGTTGATTACCTTGGATAAAAGGGACAAAGAATGGAATTATGTTCCCCAGACACAATTCAACAGCTTGTGATAGCAGCCATTTTGTGTTTTTGAATTGTATAAAGGGGACAAGAAGCCATTTTGTGTAGCAATGCACAGAGAACCAAGAAAGCATCAGGAAGTCTGTTCCAGTCCACAGCTAAACTAACTTGAGCAGCATGTGAAAATTGTTTTTCTCTCTGCCATCAGGAATTAGAGCAAGATATCCACAGAATCATCCCTGGTTTGCTGAGAGAAATAAACAGGCAATGATGTTTTGGTACCTGTACTCTCTTCCAGCATTTGTTCTACTTATCGAGTCCACCTATGAAGGAAAACTCAAGACTCTTGAGTTCAAAAGCCATTGCAGTTGCTAATCAAATTTCAACACCTTCACCTCAGAAAGAAGTTCAAGAAACGAACCTGCAATATCTCAAACTGATTTGAAATCTTATCTTTTAAGTATCTTTTTCTCTTTATCTGCACTTGTATCTGTATTTAGTTAACATTATTGCATTACTTGTAATTTGCAGCAATAGTCTTATAATAAATTAACCTTTATCTTGTTTAAGATAAGCTTTACTAGTGATTATTTTTATATTGAATCACTTGCAAATTAAACGGGGGCTACATGCACACACAAATTGTTAGCTCTCAGACCACTGAGGAAACACCTTTTACATTGTTGTGGCATTATTAATCTCTACTTGAAAATACAACTCTGCAAAGTGAAATCACACTAATTGTATACAAATTGACATATCAGCTAGTTTGCTGCATTCTCTGGTTCTGTGAACTGTTAACCTCTCGTTACACATTTTTACAAGTTAAATACATTCTATTAGATAAGACTCTAAAACAAGCACTGTGGTCAATTGTGCACCTTCCATTTTTACAATTTCTTGACTGCTAATAACCTCAAACTGCTGCATCATCAAATGCCACAAGAGCAGCAACGGTTGGAAAAAAATCCAGAAAAGTTATTTGTTGGACTTGTTACATTGCACCAGAGGAAATACTACATGGGCAATCAGCCTGCCAGATGTAAAATGAGGATGTTCAGTGTGTTACTAAATAGTCAATATTTTTCCCATCTCAGCTGTTTATCAATATCTCAACTTTGTTTTAATTGCAAACTATTGAGCCAGATTTTGCTTTCAAAATTAATGAGGTTAATGGCACTCAGGACATTGGTGAGACCACATCTGGAATATTGTGTACAGTATTGATCTCTTTATTTAAGATATTGGAACCAGTTCAGAGGTTTACCAGAATGGGGTGGGTTGTCTTGAGGCAAGGTTGGAGAGGTTGTTTGTATCCATTAGAGTTTAGAAAAGAGGCGACTTAATCACAACCTTGAAGATCCTGAGGGGTCTTGACAAAGTGGATGTGGAGTGGACATTTCCGCTTGTGGGAGAATCTAGAACTAGGGGTCACTGTTTAAAAATAAAGTCACTCATTTAATCATAGAAACCTGACAGTACAGAAAGAGGCCATTCGGCCCATCGAGTCTGCACCGACCACAATCCCACCCAGGCCCTACCCCCATATTTTACCCACTAATCCCTCTAATCTACACATCCCAGGACACTAAGGGGCAATTTTAGCATGGCCAATCAACCTAACCCGCACATCTTTGGACTGTGGGAGGAAACCGGAGCACCCGGAGGAAACCCACAGACACAAGGAGAATGTGCAAACTCCACACAGACAGTGACCCAAGCTGGGAATCGAACCCGGGTCCCTGGAGCTGTGAAGCAGCAGTGCTAACCACTGTGCTACCGTGCCGCCCTAAGACGGAGATGATCTTTTCTCTGAAGGTTGAGTCTCTCTGGAACTCTCTCAAAAAGTCGTGGAAGCAGAATTTTTGAATATTTTTAAGGCAGAGCTTGATAGCATCTTGATTAAAAAGGGGGTGAAAGGTTATTGGGGGTTGGCAGGAATGTGGGATTGAGGTTATCAGGTCAGCCATGATCGTATTGAATGGCGGAGCAGGCTCAGGGGGGGTTGTATGCTCAATTTATTTAAAATGTGGAAATGGTGGAGCAACTTCAGGCAAGGAACTGATACACAGTTAAACACACCCAAAACTTGCTGACCAAGTTAGCCTTCTGAAAATGGTAACTTGCCTCATTCCGGAGATACACTGAACACTAGTAAATTGTGGGAGTGACACACTAGATAGGAGCTTCGTGACAAGTTTAATTAAGTTATTTCCAGTCTCGATATCCGTAAAACAATATGCGAGCTGTCAATTACTGACTAACAACCTCTGACACTGAAAATTAACTGCTACAAGTGTGGAGCCTTGTTTCTTCAAAATTTACTACTTCGAATCTATAAACTTAAAATATACATATGGATGATGCAGGTTAGATTTACATACTGTTTCAATAACACAAGCACAAGCAGTTCATGTAACTAGTATTTACTGTATTATACTGAGTATAACAATTTGCTTGAATACATGTAAAATTTACATTATTACAATTAAAAGTGCATATTTTGTGTTCTACATAAAGTTTATTCAGGTCTGTACTGCGAAAAAAAACATTAGTTGCAAAACAAAGATCAAGGCGTTTAAATTTTACTGACTCATTTTTAAATAGCGCAGTGATTAAGATCGGTCTTCTACTGTACTTCGTATTGCTTCACTGTGATCAACATTAATCTTAAAACATGAAGCCATAGTTCTAAATTCTTCAATTTGTACAGATAGGAATGTGATTTACTACATTTTCTTAAAGAAATGACATAGGGAACAAAAACACATTTCAACAGATATTTTCACCTCTATACAGTACAAATAGGGAGTTCGATAAATGGTAAAAATACGCATTTAACAATACTAAGCACTTCAGTTTGAAACTCTATCTTCAGATTTATTTTTACTACAGGGCTCAATGCACATCAAGACTTTGTTAGTGTTACAATTCTCAAAAACAATTTGTTTTGTTGGCTGTAATTAAGTGAGAACTGGAAATCAAGCCCAGGAAAGTAAAACGGGATGGCCGAGAACATGAGCACTCAGTCTTTGTAGCAAAAAGCTTTAGTAACTGGAATGCTGACGACCAAAGGGCTGATAGGTCCGCTAGCATTCTTGACTGCTAGTGTAGGCAGCAAAGATCAAACTCGGTTAGAGTCGGCGGTGTTGAGTTCCTAATGCACCAGTTCAGGCTGGTTTTCCACAAAAGGCAGGACTCCGCTGACGTAGTAGGCAATGCCGAGGGACAGCAGTGCGATGACAATAATGAGCAGCAGAACCCTCCAGAAGCCCAAATCATCCACAAACTCCTGCCAGGTGGATCGGAAGCTGGAAAGGACACCATCTGTATTCTGGAGGTTCGGATTCAGAAGCGAGTGGCTCTCCATGGCGCTTGATGAGAGGGGGAGAAAATATAATGTTTGCACATGGATCACCAATACAACTTCAGAGCGTGATCAATGATAACTTATTTATAAACCTTCATTTGGATTACCATGAAGGAAAATGTTACATTTAAGATTCAAGAGATTCCATTTAACTTCTTTTTTAAAAAATCAATTGAAAAAGACAAAGAGAACCATTTTCTCGCAGATAAGTTCAAATTAGTTTTCTCAGCAAGCCACACACCAACTTTACCTGAGGGGCTGATGGTCTGTTTCCCAGCCTCTGATGGTGTTGTTCTGAGTCTCCTGCTCGCTAGAAGATGCAAGAGAGTAGTTAGGGAACAACTCCCCCTCCTGTGGGGAAGCATCAACCTTAACTCAGTATATTCCTATAATGTGCAACTGAGATCAGGGACTCCATAAACCCTACATATTGGATGCTGTGATGCCGTATATTGGCAGATACAGGCATGAAACTCTGGCTAGATTAAAGACCTTGGAGGGTAAGAACAACAAATTTTAAGTGGTATCTGCATCCTTTGGGAGCAAAGAGGAATGCAGGGGGTCGGGGTCAGGGAGAAACAAGCAACTGTGCTTCATAGAAATCACAGAAACCCTACAGTGCAGAAGGAGGCCATTTGGCCATCGAGTCTGCACCAACAACAATCCCACACAGGCCCTATGCCTGTAACTCCAGCAGCTTCACAGCTTTTACTCTGTACACCCAACATAACCAACATTAAAATTTAAGGCAAGAGACTGTGTGCAGCAGCAATGTTGGGCTTCAATCTTTAAGATTTAATTATTTTTATTCATATATAATTGAAAAACCCTTTAGTGTAATCTGAATATTGATGACGGTTTAAAAAAATGAACTACAATGGGTAACAGTTTCGTCAACAAATTCTATTACTAACAAGCTTTCAATGTCCTCTTCTTTCGCTCTGTGCTTGAAGATATTTACTGCCCACTGGGGGAATGATTCTAGACTTCAAACAACCATTCCTTCTTTTGTAAGTCAAGACAGTGGATATTGATTAGGCTATTCACCTACAAGGGGCATCTCAGACAAACTCTGCTATCCCTGATGACATCAGCATCCCCACCCAGGGACACTGAATGGCAGCCCACAGCAAAATCCCTCAGCAGCTTCTTCCTCTCCACTAATGTACAGGAGTAGGCCATTCAGCCTCTCAAACCTGTTTTATTATTCAGTGAGATCATGGCTGACCTCTATCCAAACTCCAAACAAGCCCCTTATTACCGTTGGCTAACAAACCATAAGCCCATAAGGCATAGGAGCAGAATTAGGCCACTCGGCCCATCGAGTCTGCTCCGCCATTTAATCATGGCTGATATTTTTCTCATCCCCATTCTCCTGCCTTTTCCCCATAACCCCTGATCCCCTTATTAATCAAGAACCTATCTATCTCTGTCTTAAAGACACTCAATGACCTGGTCTCCACAGCCTTCTGTGGCAAAGAATTCCACAGATTCATCACTCTCTGGCTGAAGAAATTCCTCCTCATCTCTGTTTTAAAGGATCGTCCCTTTAGCCTGAGGTTGTGCCCTCTGGTTCTAGTTTTTCCTACAAGTGGAAACATCCTCTCCATGTCCACTCTACCCAGGCCTAGCAGCATCCTCTAAGTTTCAATAAGATCCCTCCAAATTCTTCTAAACTCCAACGATTACAGACCCAGAGTCCTCAACCAAAAGCCGATTCATTTCAGATTTTAAATCATTAATGGAACTAGAATTTTGCTGCTTTTGTGGGAGAGTTTTCCCACACTTCCACTCCCCTTTGCATGAAGAAGTGCTTCTGAACTTCTTTCCTGCATGCCCTGGCTTAAATTTTAAAGATTTGATCATTTGTCCTGGACTAGCCCAGCAGCAGAAAACATCCTCTTCATTGCATCAACTCCTAGCTAAATCCTAAAAAGTGCAAGTAAATCATTCCTTAACTCCTTCTACGTGCCTCACACCACAACAAAGTGACTAATAGTTGGATGTACCACAGCTCTGATCATCCAACCCAGTATAGGTTAGGTGTCAAATCTGGGACTTTCTTGCTATGCATGGTTCAGATCTTACTGCTTTAATCAGCTAAACCAACTGGGGCATCCCTCCACAAATGTACCTTTGAATTGGTGTAAAACAAATCCCCAAATCGTAACAGGCAAAACAGAAACTGAGCAGCAAGAAACATGCTTTCCAAAATTACATAAATTATGCACATGCCTCACAGCAAATTCCTGATCTCAGTGGGGGCATCAAGCGAGTCAAGGAGAAGCATCATTTCATGAGGAACAGGAAACAAGGACTGGGGATTAAGGCAGGAGCAGTGAAGGTCATGCCTATTTTAAAGCAGCCAACTCAACAGCAGTTTGGGCCGAGATCTGGCAGAAGACCAGGACTAGTTTCAGTCATAACAAGAAACTCAAGAATGCTCCATAGTTAGATTTGCAAGTTAAATTATTCATACACTTGCAGGTCATTTAATCCAACTTGCTAAACGAATAGAAACGTGGTATCTTTAAAACAATGCAACTGACTCTAAAATCAAAAGTTAATCATTTAAAAGCTTATTATAATCAGCCCCAAAATAATTTCTGACTCAGAACATAGAAAATTATCCTTCCAGCTCAGATTTTCCTTCCAATTCAATGTTTACCTCTCATTTTCTGCAGTCTGCATGATCTCTAGTTTAGAGTGAGTTCCGCGGTTGAATCCTTTCACCTCCTGCTCCTCCAAGGACTCCAGCAACTTGATGGCATCTTTGTTTACTCCTCGACGTTTTGCCAAAACAAGTGGAGTGGCACCATGATGGTTGCTTGAGTTACAAAGAAAAAAAGAGAGATAATGACTTACACCCTTTGCAAGAGGCCGTGTTCAGTTGTGTCCAGTCACTGTTTAGAAAAAATGGTCTCAGTGACCAACGCGTTTTCATGTGTAATTTCTGAACAAGTTACAAAAATCAATCCAGGCTTAATTCTAAGGATCAAATAGAAAATCAAAATATACATCCAAACGTAATTCTGAGGACATAGGAACACATGAATTAGGAGTAGAATTAGGCAAATTAGGCCCTTCGAGCCTGCTCCGCCATTCAATCAGATCATGGCTGATTTCTCCCTGGTCTCAAATCCACCTCCCTACCTGTTCCCCCAAATCCCTTTTTTAGTTAGAAATATTAATATCTCCTTCTTGAAACCATTCAACGATTCAGATTCCACCACTCTGTGGCGCATCGAGTTCCACAAATTCACCACTCTCTACAAGAACTGGTTCCTCCTCATCTCAGTTTTAAATCTACCGCCTCTAAACCTCTATCTGTGACCTCTTGTTCTAGATTGCCCCTTAAGAGGAAACATTTGATCTACATTTACTTGATCAATTCCTTTTAAAATGTTAGAAACCTCAATCAGATCCCCCTCATCCTTCTAAACTCCAGCGAGTACAAGCCCAAACGGTTCAATCTCTCCTCATACATCAATCTGGGGCGGCACAATGGTTAACACTGCTGCCTCACAACGCCACGGGTCCGATTCCTGGCTTGGGCCACTGTGTGTGTGTGTGGAGTCTGCACATTCTCCCCATGTCTGCGTGGGTTTCTTCCGAGTGCTCTGGTTTTCTCCCATAGTCCAAAGATGTGCAAGTTAGGTGGACTAGCCATGCCTCTCAGTACCAGGGGGACTAGCTAGGGTAAATGCATGGGTTGCAAGGGTGGGGCCTGGGTGGGATTGTGGTTGGTGCAGACTCGATGGGCCTCCTTCTGCACTGTGGGGTTTCTATGAACCCTTTCATCCCCGGGATCAATCTGAACTGCCTGTTCTTAAATGCTGCACTGAAAAAGATTTAAATATTGTTGGTATTTCTATAAGCCCCTTGCAAAACTGCTGACCCACAGTGCTTCTATGTAGAGAGAAAATAGAACCATATCTAAAGCATCAACCATCAGCGGCACGGTAGCACAGTGGTTAGCACTGCTGCTTCACAGCTCCAGGGACCTGGGTTCGATTCCCGGCTTGGGTCACTGTCTGTGTGGAGTTTGCACATTCTCCTCGTGTCTGTGTGGGTTTCCTCCGGGTGCTCCGGTTTCCTCCCACAGTCCAAAGATGTGCGGGTTAGGTTGATTGGCCAAGCTAAAATTGCCCTTAGTGTCCTGGGATGCATAGATTAGAGGGATTAGTGGGTAAATATGTGGAGATGTGGGGGTAGGGCCTGGGTGGGATTGTGGTCGGTGCAGACTCGATGGGCCAAATGGCCTCTTTCTGTGCTGTAGGGATTCTAAGATTCTTAGCTACAATATGGACCTTCCACAGCCCAGAACAATTCTAATCATATGTTAAGGATAGGTAACTGAGAGAATCATAGAATCCCTACAATGCAGGAGGACATTCGGCCCATCGACTCTGCACCAACCACAAACCCACCCAGGTCCTATCCCCACAGCCCCATGCATTTACCCTAGTTAGTCCCCCTGACACTAAGGGGCAATTTAGCATGGCCAATCCACCTAACCCATATATCCCAATGCAAAGACTTGAACACAAAGCTAGGTTAACAACAGTGCAGCACTGAAAGACTTCCACACTGTTGGAGATACTATCTTTCAGGTGGGATGCTGGAACCAAGTCCCTTTCTGCCCTCACAGATAGGTGTAAACAATCTCATGATACTATAACAAAGAACAACAGGGGCGTTTTCTCCCAGTTGTCTTAGCCAATATTTATCCCTCAACTAATATCACAATGACCAGAAATCCCAGGTTATCTCATTGCTGTTTGAGACCTTGTTGTGTGCAAATTGCCTGTCACGTTTTCTACATTATAACAGTTACTTCACATCAAATATACTGTAAAAGACTTTGAGGTATCCTGATTTTGTGAAAGGTGCCATATAAATGCAAATTATTCTCCCTCATCCCAGTGAACTAATTGAAAGAAATAAAACAGCAAAGAAACAAATGATGTGTGAATACCCAAGAGAGCAAGAGGCCCAAGACAAATACAAGAAATTGAAAAAACAATACATGGGGAAATGAAAACAGGCACTGGTGCAGTAAAGCAGCTCCACATCGGTTGGCTATCTCTCTCTTCTTGGAGAAACCCAAGACCCAGCCAGCTCCACATTCTGGCAAAAGTTTATTTATTAGTGTCACAGGTATGCTTACATTCACTCTGCAATGAAATTACTGTGAAAAATCACTGCACCTCACAAAAGGTCAACTTGTCTACCCACCTAGCCAAATACCAACAACTGACCCCAAGTTGCCAAGAACCTCTGCTTGTTGCGAGGGAAAAGTTACTGAAGTCAAGGGAACGGAGGGAGTGTCCAGCTCTGGCAGGAAGTTTGAGATATTGTTTCTGTAGCTTATATTAAACTCTCTTGGTGCAAGGTGCAATTAGCCATGGGCAGAAAAGTCAAAATGAGAATGGGAGAGGAAGAAGAGTTAAGGTGGCAGACCGCAGGAAAACTTGGGCGCTCACTTCTTTTGCTCAGCTATGAATTTCCGATTTCCAGCAAAGCAATGCTGCGGGTGAAAGGTTTGAACCATGGCACTCTTAGAGATCATTTTTATTTTAATTATTTGTCACAAGTATAAATTGTTTGGTCCTAAATTACGAGAGTGCTTGACAGTGAACTACAAATTAATCCATCTATTGATGTCTAAAAGGGTAGAAGTAGAAGCTCTGTAGCAATACAAATGGCGACAAGATCAGCCCAAAGTCAATGAATTCCTTATGTGGCGTTACATTGTAATTGACTCAGATAGATGTGGTCTGGATTAAATCACAAATTCACCAACCCTTTCAGCCAGAAGTGCAAACTTGCCCGAGTAATCTTGCCCAGTTGTAACAAAGGTTCTGTGCTTGAAGCATTCAAGGAGCAGCGCTCCGAAAGCTTGTGGCTTGTGCTACCAAATAAACCTGCTGGACTTTAACCTGGTGTTGTGAGACTTCTTACTGTGCTTACCCCAGTCCAACACCGGCATCTCCACATCTTGAAGCATTCACGCAGCTGTTCTCTCTACAGAGACTGAGTTTCTCTGCATTTCTGTCAGGTTTTTTTTACATTTTCTTATTTTTCTATGAAATAAACTTGCAAAGATTCTCAGCTGATCCCATTAAAACACTGCTTGACAACCAGCAACGCCACACATCATTAGCACAGATTCACAGGGCTTGTCTGTGTCCATGGTACCAAGTTACAAAAATGTCATGTTTAGACATAGTTTCAAATTGCGATTTTCTGCTGGCAATTTAATTTTTAAAATGAAAGTGAGCTAATCAGCTACCTACCTCCTCCTGCCCACCACACCATAGTCAAATCTCCTCAGCCATCCTGCTCCTCACACATCTGCCAGTGATGGTCAGTAAACATGTTACCTCTGTCCATTTGGGGTAAAGACACTCACTCCTCACCTCCCAGAAAAAAACCAAAGCCATAAACCAACTGTGGTGGGGCCAAGTTATTGGCACAAGCTGTCACAGTGCCAACTTGGAACATAGAAAAGCTACAGCACAAACAGGCCCTTCGGCCCACAAGTTGCGCCGAACGTGTCCCTACCTACTAGGCTTACCTATAACCCTCTACCTTACTAACTTCCATGAACTTATCCAAAAGTCTCTTAAAAGACCCTATCGAATCCGCCTCCACCACCACTACCGGCAGCCGATTCCACGCACCCACCACCCTCAGTGAAAAACTTACCCCTAACATCTTCTCTGTACCTTCTCCCCAGCACCCTAAACCTGTGACCTCTTGTGGCAACCATTTCAGCCCTGGGTAAAAGCCTCTGAGGATCCACTCTATCAATACTTCATGCCAATCTGTTGAACTGTTGCAACTAAAAGGTAATTTAGCTCAACCGTGAAAAGTTGCCATGCTGAACAATAAAATTTAGTCTGTGTGTATGTAAACATTGGTATGATGCATTGACATGACAGCTTAAAGATCACTTTTAAGAAGGTGCTTCATAATTGAACCTTGAAAAGTGTATGACTGCTACATACAGGTGGAGTGTGAAAGCAGTCAAAGGGCAGCACGGTGGCACCGTGGTTAGCACTGCTACCTCAGTGCCAGGGACCCGGGGTTCAATTCTGGCCTCAGGTCACTGTGTGGAGTTTGCACGTTCTCCCCGTGTCTGCGCGGGTCTCCTCTGGGTGCTCTGGTTTCCTCCCACAGTCCAAAGATGTGGTGGTTAGGTGGATTGGCCATGCTAAATTGACCCTTAGTGTCAGGGGGGGTTTGTAGAGTAACGGGAATAGAGCCTGGGTGGGATTGTGGTCGGTGCAGACTCAATAGGCCGAATGGCCTCCTTCTGCACTGTGGGGATTCTATGAACAGCACGGGACATTTCTGAAGGATTGAAATACACAAAGACAACAATAGCTGCTTTGGCAAACTAAAAATCCATCAGAACAGGGTTACCAACGTTTCCAACACCTCGATGATTATGACTAAAGGTCTATGGATTTTCAATGAGCTAATTAACAATTAATAAGCACGAATAACTGGTGGGAATTTTTAAAGGGAATATTCCAGGGAGACATTCCCTGGAATGCAGGCCTGCATCTCAAGATAGTTGGAATACAAAACAGTAGAAGTTATACTGCAATTAGTTAAACTGCATCTGGAGTATCAACTTCAATTGTGAGCACCACACTTCAGAAAGATTCCTCTGGCATTGGAGGGGATGCAACACAGATAAACTAGGATAATTTTGGAGCTAAAAAGGTTAAATGAGGACAAACTGCATGAACCAGGTTTATATTCCCAGGAGTGTAGAACATGAAGGGAAAGTATTTCAGATGATTAAAGGAATTGGTAAAGGAGATGAAGATAAACTATTTCCTCTAGTGGGAGAGAACAAGGGGAGGGGGGGGGGGGGGGGGGGAGATCCTTAAAATTAGAGCTGGGCTGTTAAAAGGTAGTGGGCAGCACTTCTTAACCTGGAAACATCTTTCCTATTAAAAAGCAGCTAGGGTGAGGCACAAAGGGAATTGTGGCCAAACGGGCCATCTAAAATGGCGATTTGTAAAGCACTCTGGGACAATTGGGCAAGAACTAAAACGACAGGCTGCAGTTTAAAAGACAGAGACAAACAGGCTGCAACCCGGACGAGTGAATAAACAGGATATGTTTCATCTCCGGGATGAAAGAGACTTTCTGGTCACACTGGGGTGTGTACCAGACGTGAGGGCGCCGTGGCCCCTTGTTTGGGGGGGGGGACGGTGTGAACTCTATGTGCCTCCAGCACCTACAGGCATGGCCATTGGGTACACACCCAGAGATCAGTGTGGCAGCACCTGATTGGACTCTTATCGAGCAGGGTGATCAAGCCCTGATCGATTGATTGACAAGAATCAGGAGACCGCCCAAAAGGACACGTAACCAGGGAGGGATAAAAGCTGCTGCACAACAGAAGCTCTCTCTCTCTGACCCCACGAACGAGCTTATTCAACGGTGAACATCGCCAGCGACGACCAGCACGAGGGAAGCCACCACACCCGAGAAGGAAGGAAGACCAGAGCCAGAGCACCAGACCAGACCAAAGGACCAGACCACGCAGATGACTATCGAGACCAGCGCACAGATAAAGGCCAATATCTGCTTGGGTACTTGCCAGTCACGCAAAGTTAAGTCAAGGTCTCGTATTGGACTTGAACTTTAGTATTGTCCTGTAAGATAACTTATCGTTGGTTGGGTGGATGATTATTGATTGTGTGGGTTTAAATAAATATTGGTTGTACTAACAAGACGTCTACTCACAGTTATTTGTCCACCGTATAAGGGTTAAAACAGACTGTGCGGCAGGTACAACAGAATGTTACTGTTTATTGTAAAGGAAACTGAATATCAAGGCAGGATA
Source organism: Mustelus asterias (assembly GCF_964213995.1). NCBI lineage: Eukaryota > Metazoa > Chordata > Chondrichthyes > Carcharhiniformes > Triakidae > Mustelus > Mustelus asterias. The sequence continues at coordinate 52,874 of NW_027592353.1, forward strand.
AAAAAGTTCCAAAGAAGAGTCATACAGACTTACCCTATTAATCCCCCAACCTACACATCTTAGGACACTGGGACAATTTAGCATGTCCAATCATCTAACCTGCACAAGAGAAGAACATGTCCCTGTCTACATCAACAGGGACTAAGTTAAAAGGGTCGAGAGCTTCACATTTGCAGGTGTGCAGATCACCAACAACCTGTCCTGGTCTCCCCATGCTGACACTATAGTTAAGAAAGCCCACCAACACATCTACTTTCTCAGAAAACTAAGGAAATTTGGCATGTCCGCTACGACTCTCACCAACCTTTATGGATGCACAATAGAAAGCATTCTTTCTGGTTGTATCAGAGCATGATAATGGCTCCTGCTTTGCCCAAGACTGCAAGAAATTACAAAGGGTCTTAAATATAGCCCAATCCATCATGCAAACCAGCCTCCCATCCACTGATTGTCTATACTTCCCACTGTCTCGGCAAAGCAGCCAGCATAATTAAGGACCCCACGCACCCTGGACATTCTCTCTTCCACCTTCTCCCGTCGGGATAAAGATACCAACTGAATCAAGAATAGCTTCTTCCGTGTTGCCATCAAACTTTTGAATGGATCTTCCTTGCATTAAGTTGATCTTTCTCTACATCCTAGCGAAGACTGTAACACTACATTCTGCACTCTCTCCTTTCCTTCTCTATGAACAGTATGTTTTGTCTGTAGAGTGCGCAAGAAACAATACTTTTCACTGTATGTTAATACATGTGACAATAATAAATCAAATCGAGAAAATGCTGGAAAATCTCAGCAGGTCGGGCAGCATCTGTAAGGAGAGAAAAAAAAGCTGACGTTGAGTCCAGAGCAAAGGATCATCTGGACTCAAAACGTCAGCTCTTTTCTCTCCTTCCAAATGCTGCCAGACTTGCTGTGCTTTTCCAGCATTTTCTCTTTTGGTTTCAGAATCCAGCATCCGCAGTAATTTGCTTTTACCTAACCTGCACATCTTTGGGCTGCGGGAGGCAACCAGAGCAAACCCATACAGACAGTGAGAGAATGTGCTCCACACAGGCAATGATCCAAGGGTGAAATCTGTGAGGCAGCAGTGCTTGCCACTATGCCACCCCAGTTCCTCAATCAGCAACAAAAGTAAAACAGACTATCTGGTCATTATCATGTTCACAAATGCTGGCAGCGTGTTGATGTCATGCCGACATCAGTGAAAAGCAAAAACTTTACAGGGGTTCCTCCTGTTGTCAGGATGGCCAGACTCTGGCCGCCCTCAGCCCAGCGCCCACCCCCCCCAACCCCCGGGACACAGCCCAGCGCCCCCTCCCCCCCGGGACACAGCCCAGCACCCCCTCCCCCCCCGGGACACAGCCCAGCACCCCCTCCCCCCCCGGGACACAGCCCAGCACCCCCTCCCCCCCCGGGACACAGCCCAGCACCCCCTCCCCCCCGGGGCACAGCCCAGCACCATCCCCCCTCCCCCGGGGCACAGCCCAGCACCCCCTCCCCCGGGACACAGCCCAGCACCCCCTCCCCCCCACTCCCCCGGGACACAGCCCAGCACCCCCTCCCCCCCCCCCCCCGGGACACAGCCCCGCCCAGCACCCACCAGATGTCGATTTTGAGGCCGTTGGACACCAGGAACTGGATGGAGTCGACATGGCCGCACAGGTGCAGGGCGGTGTTGCCCTGGTTGTCGGTGGCCAGCAGGTCGGCCCCGAACTTGTGCAGCAGGCGGCAGATGTCCACGTTCCCCCGGGCGGCGGCCACATGCAGGCCGCTGCGGCCCCGGCCGTCGCGGATGTTGGGGTCGAAGCCGCTCTCCAGCAGCCGCTTGGCGTACGCGATGTCGCCATCGATACAGGCCTGCAGCAGCGGCAGGCCGGTCTGGCAGGAGTCATTGATAAAGACATACGACATTGCTGCGCCTTCACTCCCTCTCAGCCACTCCTCCCCCCACAAACCCGCCAACTGCGCAGACTCAGAGTCCCACTCCACTGCGCAGACTCAGTGCTCCCCTCCAACTGTTCAGAGCCCCGTTCAACTGCGCAGACTCAGAGCTCCCCACCAACTGCGCAGACTCAGAGTCTCACTCCACTGCGCAGACTCAGAGTCCCACCCCACTGCGCAGACTCACAGAGTCTCACTCCACTGCGCAGACTCAGAGTCCCACTCCACTGCGCAGACTCAGTCCCACTCCGCTGCGCAGACTCAGTGCTTCCCTCCAACTGTTCAGAGCCCCATACAACTGCGCAGACTCAGAGCTTCCCTCCAACTGCGCAGACTCGGTCCTCCCCCCCCCCCCCCCCCAACAGCGCAAATTCAGAACCCCCGACGGCGACAGCAAGAGGTCCAAATTAATGTATCACCAACACTCGGCCCATCTGCCTTTCTCAAAATATACCCAGCCAGTGCAAAACAGCACCCAGTGCAGAGAAATAATGCGCATTATTCCAGCTAAATCTCTTCATGCGGCTTATTTATTTGGTCAATTCTCCTAATATCTCTATTATCTTGGAAGGAAGTGTTGTTACAATTTGATTTGATTTATTTTTATCAATTTTTAAGTTTATTGATTAGTGTCACAAGTAGGCTTAACATTGCAATAAAGTTACTGTGAAATTCCCCTAGTCGCCACACTCCAGCACCTGTTCAGGTACACTGAGGGAGAATTTAGCATGGCCACTGCACTTAACCAGCACATCTTTTGGACTGTGGGAGGAAACCAGAGCACCTGGAGGAAACCCACGCAGACACAGAGAGAATGTGCAGGGTCTGTACAGACAGTTACCCAAGCCGGGAATCGAACCCGGGTCTCTAGCGCTGAGAGGCAGCAGTGCTAACCATTGTGCCATCATGCCGCTCAATATAATATATAGTGTATATAATTTACATATCATTCCAGCTAAATCACTTCATGGGGCTTATTTATTTGGGCAACTCTCCTAATTTCTCTGTAATATCTTGGAAGGAATGGCAACCACCAAGTGGAGTAACAAAGGTAATAAATGTAACTAATCTGGTTAGCACTACTGCTTCACAGTGCCAGGGATCCAGGTTCGATTCCAGCCTTGGGTAGCTTTCTGTGTGCAGTGTGCATATTTTCCCTGTGTCTGAGGATTTGTTCCCACAGTCCAAAGATGTGCAGGTTAGGTGGATTGTCCATGCTACATTGACCCTTACACAAAAGCAGAAAATGCTGGAAAATCTCAGCAGATCTGACAGCAATTGTTACATTGACTTTTCTTCATTGCCCTCCTCCCACCCCTCCGATAAACTTCCCCCTCCATCAGGCTCTGTCCTCTTCAGGCCCTTCCCTCTTCAAGCCCCAACCCCTCAGGCCCCGCCCCTTGGTACTGCGAGGGTGCCAGGGTGCCCAGCTGGCAGTGTCAGGCTGGCACTGCCCAGCTCTGATCTCAAGCACACGGGGGCTTTCAGTGGCCTCCAATCCCACTGGGGAGGCCATCATGTCTGGTCCCCATTGGTGAGGCCCATCTGTGATCCTCACCAGTGAGGACCTTGACCAGCAAGGGGACTAAGGTAAATGAGCCCTTCCTTGACGTGAGGCTGATTTTGCCGGCAAGATAATGAGAGGCGACAAACTGGGCGCAAACCTGATTTTTCACCTCTCGCTCTATCTTACCTGCTCACCTCGGTATTCGATGAGCGTGGCGAGCCAGTGAGATCATGTCCATTATATAAACACAAGGTGGTGTCTTTATTATGATTATATTAATATACTTTTTGGTATGTTATTTTTCAGTTTTGAAGATGGATTTAGACTCAAATTTTGCCTGATTTCCCCACAGATGCCTTTTTAAAAATAATCAAATAAGGCATCATCAGGAAAACAAACTGCACAAGTGTTTCCTTGGAGACGCAACTAATAAAACAATTTAAAAATGACTTCTAATTTGGACGCAAGAAATCAGAGCAGAAGTAGGTAATAGCTTGTTCCACTATTCAATGAGGTCATGATCGATCT